>NW_028258542.1:300000-600000 GCF_982586985.1 Callionymus lyra | reverse complement strand
TTCCCTGCATGATGGGATCAGAAACACTAGAATTCTACTTTCTCGGGACGTTTTAGATTTACAACGACGACATCATTAAAAGTGTGAACTGCAGTCACACTGCAAGTTTATGTCCATAATCCTTAGATATTCTCTCCAAATGAGAACAATTTAACAGAAGAGTTTAACATTACCTTGGCTGTAGTCATGCTCTGTAGACAGAAGCTTCACCTGCACAGGTGATCTCATTAGCTCGTCCTGTCTCTCCACCTGCACGCAAAGCAACTTGTACTCTCTGCTGCCCTCTAGTGTTGCTAAAACGATTTATTATGTCCAATAAACAAACCTACAGAAAGACTTAACAGTGTGGGTCTTTCTTTTTATTTCAAGGGTCCCCATTTTATCTCAAACATCAATATAGCTAATATTTAACACTAATTGGTAAATATCAAACATGTATGCTTCATTACAGTTGAAACAATTGTTCTCTGGTAACAAATATTTATCATTAAACATGTGTGTTCATGTATGATCCATGGCACTCATCATGATGGACAAATATGATGGAAAAACATTCTATTAGTGTCAGTACAGTACACGAGGTTGGAAATCAACCACGCATTTGCGCATGCGTTGTCCACCTACAAGGAGGTTTATAACGGTCAGACGCGGAAGAATCGACGAAACTATCACTGATAGATTCTCAAAAATCATCTGATATTAAATGATCTTTTCTCTCAAGGATAAGGATGTTGAAGGAGTGACGTCACAGTGTCCACTGTTGAAGGATAAGGATGTTGAGTGTCCAGCTGGAAGGAGCACAGGTACATGTTGTGGTTTATTAAAGTCTCTTTTCATTTTATTGACATCGGTAAATGTAACGCTAAGTTTAAGTGAAGGTATCAAGACCTGTCGCCCTTCCCAGCTATCTTCTAAATAATCCACGGAGGAAAAATTCAGAAAAAAAAGTCTTATATAGATCCAGAGCGGTCCGTAATAGGAACAAAAAAACAAAACAGGCACTCGGGGCGAAGGCAGGGCACTTCTGGAGATCGGGGTCCCAACAGCAACTAAAACAAAAAGACAAAAGGACTCACTTGAGTAAATAAAAGTGCTGACAACGTCAGGAGTATCCAAAGGATTATCCAGTTGTGATTCAAAGGCGAGGAGCGAGATCGAAAGGACAGCCAACCTGGTCTGGAAACGCAATACTCTGGCGAGTTCTTCCGGGTAGAGACGCTCCTTATCAATGGGAAGAACCCGCCACTCCATCATCCCCAGCCGCGCACCTGCCAGCGTCTGTCACTCAAAACACAGGACACATGAAAACGGAAAACCACCTTCAAAATAAAACAAAAGAACATAAGCATGACACTTGTATGTTGATTCTATCAAATGTATTCTGCCTATTTTAAATGTTGACCTTTTTTCTTATAAGAGTAACTGTCAGGAGTCTTGATGTAAAACGTCACTCAAATGTGTCATTTATTTATTTCTCTCACAGGATTCAGAGTCAATGTTCATTGCACAGAATTTCCATCTCCGTCCTGCACTGTCTGTGATGATGGAACTTACATGGACAAATTGAACCGAGAGAAACATGGTTTCAAGTGTCTCGTCTGTACTGAAGGTAAAGTTTGTTCTTCACTAGAATGATGAGTTGGTCAGTATGTAGATGTGATGTAGAATTTGTTATTGACTAACAGGACTGAGAGAGATCAGATCCTGTACCTTCACAGCAAACACCAAGTGTGAACCTCTGGAGGGTTTTTTCTGTGTGGACGGCTCAGTGGACACATGTGTGGCAGCACAGCAACACTCCACATGTGAACCAGGACAGTTCATCATCAGAGCAGGCGAGTTTCACATCCAACATGTGAAATGCAAGAGTGCAGAAACTATAAGACACACACAATGTTCTTCACAGGAACGTCCTCCACAGACACTGAGTGTGGAACCTGCAGTGAAGGAACATTTTCAAATGGAACGTTCACGTCATGTCAGGATCACAAACAGTGAGTGAAGCTTCACAAATGTTTGCTCCAGATGTTTTCTTCTAAACTGTCTCCACTTGTCTTTGTAGATGTTCAACATATCTACGAGAAGGAAGTATTTCTTCTGACTCTGTATGTCGAGAAGGTTTGACACCAGGAGAAGTGGCTGGAATTATTGTTGCTGTGATCGTTCTACTGATCACATGTTCTGTAGTTTATTGGTATAAAAAAAGAAAAAGAGGTAAAAAACAAATGCATTCATAAAAATCACATTATTATATTGATTTGTGTTTATCTGGAGTCATTTCCTTGAATTATTTTTCTCCTTAACCAGATGGAAAAGAGTTCAAGAGAAGAAGGAAGGTATGTAAGAATGTTTTTTAGTCATTTATCAAAGTGATTTAATGTTTAAATGTAATGTTGATTAATTTTGCAAATGTCATCACTTGTACAATTAAAATGAATGTCAATTTTGGTTTAATATCTTCAGCACTGCAGTATTTGTGCATCAGAGAAACGATCATTATTTCTTATTAGGAGGTGGCAGTGGGAATGAATGAATGTATGGATTCAACGGAGCATCCGTGAGAATTTCAATTAGTTTGAGCTTTTTTTTTAATCTAAACTGACTTATTTTTTTCTTGTCTTAGATCAATTTATTCATCTGAGAATAAGTCCGATGAAGTGGAACATGTTCCACTGATGGTAGAACCCGGGGAAGACCCAGAACACACTGAAGAAGCATGTTCCTCCACTGGGCTGGAAACACAGGGGGGTCCTCCAGAAAGAGCTGGACGATGTAACTGGGGAGAAGAAAGTATGGACCTCTCTGCTGAAGCTGCTGCCCCCGTGACAAGAATCCAGATAAACAGACCAGAGATAGCAGACGTTGAATATGAACTAATTGGACACGAGGATATTAAAGTAGATTGTTCAGTCATTCAATAGAATGTTTGAGTTTTATACAACATGAAAAATGTGTTCATAAATGATGTGTTCAGTGAACATAACATATTTCTGGCTGTTTTCATTTGCCTGTGTGTGTAGCTTAGTCTGTGATATAGAAAACAGTTTCTGTCAAAGCTTTCATTAATCTCATAAATGGCTGATCAGTTAAACATCAGCCAGGTTTGAGGATGTACTTCACTCCACAGCCGTCAGTGTTGCTTGTTCTTTCACTGCCCTTTTTGTGAGGTCACCAAATTCAGACCAGCACAGATGGACAAAACCCAACAGCACATACAAAGCCACTTGAGAAAGGCAATCATCATGGAGGTGTGTACAGTATATGTTTAGTTAGTTCCTCGTATATTGCATCATAAAAGTCTAACCGTTTACATTTTTATGTTTGACAGACTATCCGATACACAGATGTGGGCTGCAGACCAGAACCTCACGTCCATTGTCATGTGCGTGTCAATGTGTGTCAATGCGCGCGTGTGTCAATGTGCGTCAATGCTTGCGTGCGTGTCAATGCGTGTGCGTGTGTCAATATGCTTGCGCGCGTGTCAATGTGCGTCAATGCTTGCGCGCGTGTCAATGTGCGTCAATGCGCGCGTGCGTGTCAATGTGCGTCAATGCGCCCGTGCGTGTCAATGCGTGTGCGTGCGTCAATATGCGCGCGAGTGTCAATGTGCGTCAATGCTTGCGCGCGTGTCAATGTGCGTCAATGCGCGCGCGTGTGTCAATGTGCGTCAATGCTTGCGCGTGTCAACACACAACACACGCACGCACACATAAAACAAATGCGCGCACGTCACATAAAACAAATGCGCGCACGCACACATAAAACAAATGCGCGCACGCACATATTAAAGAAATGCGCACGCGCACACAAAACAAATGCGCAAGAGCACACAAAACAAATGCGCGCGCACAGATAAAACAAATGCACACGCACACAACACACGCACGCACACATTAAACAAATGCGCACACCCACATAAAACAAACGCGCACGCACACATAAAACACACGCATGCATACACAGACATGCACTGACAAACGCACACACACACGGTGACATGCAAACATAAAACACACGCACGCACGCACACATAAAACAAACGCGGATTTTATAGGTTTGTTTGTGATGTGTAGTTATGCGTTTGTGTGCATGTCATTGGTGTGTGTGCGCATGTGTCAGTGTGTGTCTGCGTGTGCGTGCGTGTGTGTGTTTTATGTGTGCATGTCACCGTGTGTGTGCGTGTGTCAGTGCATGTCTGTGTGTGCATGCGTGTGTTTTGTGTGCGTCCGCGTTTGTTTTATGTGTGCGTGCGTGCGTGTGTTTTATGTGTGCATGTCACATGAAACAAATGCGCGCACGCACACATAAAACAAATGCGCGCATGCACACATAAAACAAATGCGCGCATGCACACATAAAACAAATGCGCGCATGCACACATAAAGCAAATGCGCGCATGCACACATAAAACAAATGCGCGCACGTCACATAAAACAAATGCGCGCACGCACACATAAAACAAATGCGCGCACGCACATATTAAAGAAATGCGCACGCGCACACAAAACAAATGCGCAAGAGCACACAAAACAAATGCGCGCGCACAGATAAAACAAATGCACACGCACACAACACACGCACGCACACATTAAACAAATGCGCACACCCACATTAAACAAACGCGCACGCACACATAAAACACACGCATGCATACACAGACATGCACTGACAAACGCACACACACACGGTGACATGCAAACATAAAACACACGCACGCACGCACACATAAAACAAACGCGGATTTTATAGGTTTGTTTGTGATCTGTAGTTATGCGTTTGTGTGCATGTCATTGGTGTGTGTGCGCATGTGTCAGTGTGTGTCTGCGTGTGCGTGCGTGTGTGTGTTTTATGTGTGCATGTCACCGTGTGTGTGCGTGTGTCAGTGCATGTCTGTGTGTGCATGCGTGTGTGTGTTTTATGTGTGCATGTCACCGTGTGTGTGCGTGTGTCAGTGCATGTCTGTGTGTGCATGCGTGTGTGTGTTTTATGTGTGCATGTCACCGTGTGTGTGCGTGTGTCAGTGCATGTCTGTGTGTGCATGCGTGTGTTTAATGTGTGCGTGCGCGTTTGTTTTGTGTGCGTCCGCGTTTGTTTTATGTGTGCGTGCGTGCGTGTGTTTTATGTGTGCATGTCACATGAAACAAATGCGCGCACGCACACATAAAACAAATGCGCGCATGCACACATAAAACAAATGCGCGCATGCACACATAAAACAAATGCGCGCGCGCGCACACAAAACACACGGATGCACACACAGACATGCACTGACACACGCACACACACACGGTGACATGCACACATAAAACAAACGCGGACGCACACAAAACAAACGCGCACGCACACATAAAACACACGCATGCATACATAGACATGCACTGACAAACGCACACACACACGGTGACATGCAAACATAAAACACACGCACGCACGAACACATAAAACAAACGCGGATTTTTTTTAGAATAGAATAGAAAAGCTTTATTCATCCCCAGAGGGGAAACACACTTTCACAACAGCGCAGATTAAAAAATATATATATAGGTTTGTTTGTGATGTGTAGTTATGCGTTTGTGTGCATGTCACTGGTGTGTGTGCGCATGTGTCAGTGTGTGTCTGCGTGTGCGTGCGTGTGTGTGTTTTATGTGTGCATGTCACCGTGTGTGTATGCGTGTGTCAGTGCATGTCTGTGTGTGCATGCGTGTGTTTAATGTGTGCGTGCGCGTTTGTTTTGTGTGCGTCCGCGTTTGTTTTATGTGTGCGTGCGTGCGTGTGTTTATGTGTGCATGTCACCGTGTGTGTGGGCGTGTGTCAGTGCATGTCTGTGTGTGCATGCGTGTGTTTTAGGTGTGCGTGCGCGTTTCTTTGATGTGTGCGTCCGCGTTTGTTTTATGTGTGCGTGCGTGCGTGTGTTTTATGTGTGCATGTCACCGTGTGTGTGTGCGTTTGTCAGTGCATGTCCGTGTACGCATGCGTGTGTTTTATGTGTGCGTGCGCGTTTGTTTTATGTGGGTGTGCGCATTTGTTTAATGTGTGCGTTCGTGCACAGTAAATTTCCAAGTGTCAAAAAGGAAGTGTTAATGTATTTTAACTATTTCATAGACTGGTTTAACTCTTCCAGATGTAACACAACAACAACAGGTGTAAAACGTGGCTCCTCCCCCTGCAGTGCTGTTGTCAATATCCAGAGTTAAAACCCAGGTGTTATTTATTCAGTGTAAAAAGTGAATGAACACTGTCAAGGGTCAATTTAACAATATTCAGTGTTAATATCTTAATATGCTCCGCCCATTTCAAATGATCCAGAAGTTTCTAGAGTAATTGGACCTCATGGACCACCGCCATGTTTCCATTGGTAAAGACTGTGGTAAGTCTCTCCATCTGCTGACTTATATTTAAATGAATTAAACGATTTATACAATTGTATTCACCGTGACTGTACTACCATTCGCTTTTTAGACTTCTAATGTAGATGAATTGCTATGTGGTTCACCAACATTAAGTTACATTCTATTACTTGTAATGCGGTACAGTTAACCTGCGCAGTGAACACCACGTGTAGACACTTGTAACCAATACCACTATGGATTATTGTGTATATTCGGTTTATGGTGCTCGCTCAAAACAACAGATGTATATGCTGTCTGTACATGCGCGCGCCAGTAAGTACGGTAGTTCATTCCCGCGCCACTCCCCCTCTGTCAGGCTTTAGTTTTTAGTAATGTAACCCAGCCGTTTATTTGTCGTTTTATGTTTCAATTATTTTCACTGGAAGTATATAATTAAACCCAGTTGTTATTTTCGTGTTTTATGTTTTATTACTTTTCAATGCATGTATCGCATCAAGACACTGTCGCTTTAAGACGGCCATTGTTTTTTACCTGCGTTCCACGGATGAGACGCGTGGTGTTCAGATGCTTCAGCGGCTCAGAGACTGAGACACGTGTAAGTAAGTAAGTAAGTAAGTAATATTTATTTATATAGCGCTTTTCGAGACCAGGGTCACAAAGCGCTTTAACAATCAAAAACAATACTCAAAACAGTACATACTTCAAAGATCAAGACAACACCGAGAACAACAAGTTCGAGAAATTCAAGGAAAAGCCTGAACAAATAGAAACGTCTTAAGATGTTTCTTAAAGGAGTCAGTAGACTCCATCAAGCGCAAAGAGAGAGGAAGATTGTTCCAAAGCTTAGGAGCAACAGCCTGAAAAGATTTCTCTCCTCTGGTCCTGAGCCGTGTGCGTGGAACCATCAGTAGATTCTGATCCACAGACCTCAGAGACCGAGCTGGGGTGTAAGGCTGGATCAGATCAGTGATGTAAGGAGGAGCCTGACCATGAATAGCTCTGAAAGTAAGAACCAGAATTTTAAAGTTGATCCTGAAAGAAACTGGAAGCCAGTGAAGAGTTTTAAGGATCGGAGAAATGTGAGTTCTCCTACTTGAGCGGGTCAGAATTCTCGCTGCAGAGTTCTGAATCAACTGCAGACGAGACAGCTCCTTCTTGTTAAGACATGAAAACAAACCGTTACAATAGTCCAGACGAGAAGAAACAAACGCATGGATTACAAGCTCCAGATCATGTTGTGACAACATTTTCCTAAGTTTAGAGATTTTTCTCAGTTGAAGGAAACAGTTTCTGGTCAGTTTTCTGCAGTGTTGAACAAGAGACATGTCTTTATCAAATACAACACCCAGGTTTCTCAGGCTCAGTTTGACAGACTGACCTAAGTCACCCAAGTACTGACTCAACCATGGAATCTTATCATCAGGAGCAATCACCAGAGTTTCAGTTTTGTCCACATTAAGCTGTAAAGTGTGCCAACGCTCCTGCAATTTTACTGAATACACTCGCTTATCACTCCTAGGTGAGCCTAAACAATACGTTTATATTATTGTTTATATTGCTGTGTGTAAATGAATGTTGTGTCGAAGCAGCTATTTAAGTTTTTGTGTGAAACTTGAAGCATTGTTTTATAACTTTATTCAAGTGTATATTTTCGATAGTATTTTATATTGTACTGTTTCACTTTGTTTTGAAAGTAAGTTGCACTTTATATTTTGTTATCGCGTGGTGTTCAGATGCTTCAGCGGCTCAGAGTTCACCGCATCTGTTATTTAACACGCCGATTAAACGTTCGTGCTGTTGTATGGTTAACAAGCGTTGAATGTGTTGAAGGTGCCGTAGCTAAGAATCTTGAATATTAATAAAATAAATCGCCTACCATGACCCACCAATATAGCAAACTTTTTATTGGAATATAAATATATTTTCGTCCTTCAAAATAACAAACAAAATACGTGTGTGAGTTACATTATAATTAAAAAAGCTACGTTTTAGCGAACTAGCTCTCGTGTTAACGCACCACAGAAAGTTACATTACACGCAATGAAACATTATTTCTGAGTCTTAAAGCAATAATGATATCTTACCTCAATAGACGAGTGACGCGCACCTGATTCCGTCAAGTTATGCACAAACGTGAGGATAAAATGCGATCGATCTTTGTCAACAAGTGTGACGTCATCATCCGGAAGTTGCGTATGCGGCAATTTGAAAACTTTTTAGCTGACGCTAAATTTAAACTAAACTTAACTCGGTCTTTATACAAGCACGCATCTACTATTGTATTCATGGCGCTTTTAAACAAACAAGCACAATATCTCATTGTATTCCTGTGGTGTGACGTCACCGCTGCAGGATCAGTTGATTAGCATGTGTGACGTCACCCCTGCAGACTCGCGATTAATGTTGACAAACGTCACGTAGACGCTCATAATCGCAGCTAAATAAAAAGAAAACATATGTCCATAAACGCAATCTCAATGAAAGCTTCTATTTTCATAGAAAAGCGCACCGGATTATAAAGAGGATCAAGCGAAATAGCACAGACTTTATTTTACTCATTCATAAAACAATGTCAACATTATGGAGTTGAAACACCTAAAAATATACAATATAGTCACTTTTACAGGACCTTTTAAGCATGTTTTAATCCGCGAGAGCTTCTTGACTTCCGCGATGCGTAAACAATCCAAGCTCCAAAAAATTAAAATTAAGCATTTTTACCGATTTATATTCACTCTGTACCTCCTTAAAGTGGTTTGAGGTCGTTAAGCACAATCAGGATTAGAATCACACTGTTGACATTAAACATTTCAAATGAGCTTCATAGTTGTAGAATTACGGTAGCCAAATGAAACAGCGACACGTCACGTTACCAAGGCAACGAAGAGATGGGCGACGCGTCAAATGTAACCCGGGTCGTTTGAATCCGACGTCGGGGGGTGCTCTGTATAATACTGGGTGACCCGTGCGTGTCAATGCGTGCGCGCGTGTCAATGTGCGTCAATACGTGTGTGTCAATGTGCGTCAATGTGCGTCAATACGTGTGTGTGTGTGTCAATGTGCGTCAATGCGTGCGGGTGTGTCAATGCGTATAGACGTGTGTTTATATGTGTGTACATATATGTGTGTATGTGTATAGACGTGTGTGTGTATATATGTGTGTGTATGTGTATAGACGTGTGTGTGTATATATATGTGTGTATGTGTATAGACGTGTGTGTGTGTATATATGTGTGTGTATAGACGTGTGTGTATGTGTATAGACGTGTGTGTATATGTGTGTATGTGTATAGACGTGTGTGTGTGTGTGTGTGTGTGTATATATATATACGTGTGTGTGTTTATATATGTGTGTATGTGTATAGACGTGTGTGTATATATATGTGTGTATATGTGTGTATGTGTATAGACGTGTGTGTGTGTATATGTGTGTATGTGTATAGACGTGTGTGTATATATATGTGTGTATATGTGTGTATGTGTATAGACGTGTGTGTATATATATGTGTGTATGTGTATAGACGTGTGTGTGTATATGTATATGTGTGTATGTGTATAGACGTGTGTGTGTGTGTGTGTGTGTGTATATACTGTATATATATTGTAACGATCCTGTTTGTTCTGTTCATTAATGTTGCGGGCACTTTAAGAAGGTGAGTCTGTGCGCATGCGCAGTTGTTGTTAGAGAGATTTCGCGTTCAACTAGTGGTGTGAAGAACGAGCGGCGTTGGTTGTGGCCGAAACAATAACCTCTCTGTGAGTACAGCGAACAAAGAAACAATATCTGTGCAAGACAACCGTCTGGTCATGTGTGGAGGACCAAACGTTACATTGGTGTCAGAAGCGACTTTTTCGGACCTGCTCCTGAGGCGAAGCTAACGGTTATTAGCAACGAACTTTGCTAACGAACGTCCCCGGTATGTACGGGAAAGTGAAGAGCGAAAGTGAGGAGATGGACGTTGGTGCGAGACGACGGGACCATGCTCAACAGTTAAGAGACGCTGTGTTACAACTCTCAGAAGAAGAATGTGCGTCAATGCGTGCGCCAATGTGCAGCAACTGGGCTTCATCAAGTATCAAACAGATCACACATCACACCTACCATGATTTTGTTCAATGAGATGAAAACTTATTTGATGTTCAATCCAGTGTTCAGGTTGACTTCAGTGCTTATGTTTTAGTAGAAGTGAAGCTGTGGTGCTTTAGTTTAATACATGGACACAGCACTAAACTTTGTTGTTGGTTGTTAGTTGTTTTTTTAGATTTTGGGATCAACCGTCACTTTTTAGTAATGGGAGAATTATTTCTCTGCACTGTGCGAGTCGTCCCAGAGCCATTGTTCAGCCTGAAGCCAATACGTTTTTAGGTTGAAAAGTTTGCCCCCCTGAAAAAATGTAATGCCCCCCCTTAAATGTTTTTCTGCAGCCGGGTCTGTCAGTGTTATACTAGATCCACTCAGTATAAACTGTTGTCAACATTGAAGTCAAATCATCTCCAGAAATGATACTTTGTGATGAAGTCTTAATGTTAAAAGAGACAAATGTAATAATATCTTTAATGAATCAATTCATGTACATTTATATCAAACCTGCTATTCCCTGCATGATGGGATCAGAAACACTAGAATTCTACTTTCTCGGGACGTTTTAGATTTACAACGACGACATCATTAAAAGTGTGAACTGCAGTCACACTGCAAGTTTATGTCCATAATCCTTAGATATTCTCTCCAAATGAGAACAATTTAACAGAAGAGTTTAACATTACCTTGGCTGTAGTCATGCTCTGTAGACAGAAGCTTCACCTGCACAGGTGATCTCATTAGCTCGTCCTGTCTCTCCACCTGCACGCAAAGCAACTTGTACTCTCTGCTGCCCTCTAGTGTTGCTAAAACGATTTATTATGTCCAATAAACAAACCTACAGAAAGACTTAACAGTGTGGGTCTTTCTTTTTATTTCAAGGGTCCCCATTTTATCTCAAACATCAATATAGCTAATATTTAACACTAATTGGTAAATATCAAACATGTATGCTTCATTACAGTTGAAACAATTGTTCTCTGGTAACAAATATTTATCATTAAACATGTGTGTTCATGTATGATCCATGGCACTCATCATGATGGACAAATATGATGGAAAAACATTCTATTAGTGTCAGTACAGTACACGAGGTTGGAAATCAACCACGCATTTGCGCATGCGTTGTCCACCTACAAGGAGGTTTATAACGGTCAGACGCGGAAGAATCGACGAAACTATCACTGATAGATTCTCAAAAATCATCTGATATTAAATGATCTTTTCTCTCAAGGATAAGGATGTTGAAGGAGTGACGTCACAGTGTCCACTGTTGAAGGATAAGGATGTTGAGTGTCCAGCTGGAAGGAGCACAGGTACATGTTGTGGTTTATTAAAGTCTCTTTTCATTTTATTGACATCGGTAAATGTAACGCTAAGTTTAAGTGAAGGTATCAAGACCTGTCGCCCTTCCCAGCTATCTTCTAAATAATCCACGGAGGAAAAATTCAGAAAAAAAAGTCTTATATAGATCCAGAGCGGTCCGTAATAGGAACAAAAAAACAAAACAGGCACTCGGGGCGAAGGCAGGGCACTTCTGGAGATCGGGGTCCCAACAGCAACTAAAACAAAAAGACAAAAGGACTCACTTGAGTAAATAAAAGTGCTGACAACGTCAGGAGTATCCAAAGGATTATCCAGTTGTGATTCAAAGGCGAGGAGCGAGATCGAAAGGACAGCCAACCTGGTCTGGAAACGCAATACTCTGGCGAGTTCTTCCGGGTAGAGACGCTCCTTATCAATGGGAAGAACCCGCCACTCCATCATCCCCAGCCGCGCACCTGCCAGCGTCTGTCACTCAAAACACAGGACACATGAAAACGGAAAACCACCTTCAAAATAAAACAAAAGAACATAAGCATGACACTTGTATGTTGATTCTATCAAATGTATTCTGCCTATTTTAAATGTTGACCTTTTTTCTTATAAGAGTAACTGTCAGGAGTCTTGATGTAAAACGTCACTCAAATGTGTCATTTATTTATTTCTCTCACAGGATTCAGAGTCAATGTTCATTGCACAGAATTTCCATCTCCGTCCTGCACTGTCTGTGATGATGGAACTTACATGGACAAATTGAACCGAGAGAAACATGGTTTCAAGTGTCTCGTCTGTACTGAAGGTAAAGTTTGTTCTTCACTAGAATGATGAGTTGGTCAGTATGTAGATGTGATGTAGAATTTGTTATTGACTAACAGGACTGAGAGAGATCAGATCCTGTACCTTCACAGCAAACACCAAGTGTGAACCTCTGGAGGGTTTTTTCTGTGTGGACGGCTCAGTGGACACATGTGTGGCAGCACAGCAACACTCCACATGTGAACCAGGACAGTTCATCATCAGAGCAGGCGAGTTTCACATCCAACATGTGAAATGCAAGAGTGCAGAAACTATAAGACACACACAATGTTCTTCACAGGAACGTCCTCCACAGACACTGAGTGTGGAACCTGCAGTGAAGGAACATTTTCAAATGGAACGTTCACGTCATGTCAGGATCACAAACAGTGAGTGAAGCTTCACAAATGTTTGCTCCAGATGTTTTCTTCTAAACTGTCTCCACTTGTCTTTGTAGATGTTCAACATATCTACGAGAAGGAACTATTTCTTCTGACTCTGTATGTCGAGAAGGTTTGACACCAGGAGAAGTGGCTGGAATTATTGTTGCTGTGATCGTTCTACTGATCACATGTTCTGTAGTTTATTGGTATAAAAAAAGAAAAAGAGGTAAAAAACAAATGCATTCATAAAAATCACATTATTATATTGATTTGTGTTTATCTGGAGTCATTTCCTTGAATTATTTTTCTCCTTAACCAGATGGAAAAGAGTTCAAGAGAAGAAGGAAGGTATGTAAGAATGTTTTTTAGTCATTTATCAAAGTGATTTAATGTTTAAATGTAATGTTGATTAATTTTGCAAATGTCATCACTTGTACAATTAAAATGAATGTCAATTTTGGTTTAATATCTTCAGCACTGCAGTATTTGTGCATCAGAGAAACGATCATTATTTCTTATTAGGAGGTGGCAGTGGGAATGAATGAATGTATGGATTCAACGGAGCATCCGTGAGAATTTCAATTAGTTTGAGCTTTTTTTTTAATCTAAACTGACTTATTTTTTTCTTGTCTTAGATCAATTTATTCATCTGAGAATAAGTCCGATGAAGTGGAACATGTTCCACTGATGGTAGAACCCGGGGAAGACCCAGAACACACTGAAGAAGCATGTTCCTCCACTGGGCTGGAAACACAGGGGGGTCCTCCAGAAAGAGCTGGACGATGTAACTGGGGAGAAGAAAGTATGGACCTCTCTGCTGAAGCTGCTGCCCCCGTGACAAGAATCCAGATAAACAGACCAGAGATAGCAGACGTTGAATATGAACTAATTGGACACGAGGATATTAAAGTAGATTGTTCAGTCATTCAATAGAATGTTTGAGTTTTATACAACATGAAAAATGTGTTCATAAATGATGTGTTCAGTGAACATAACATATTTCTGGCTGTTTTCATTTGCCTGTGTGTGTAGCTTAGTCTGTGATATAGAAAACAGTTTCTGTCAAAGCTTTCATTAATCTCATAAATGGCTGATCAGTTAAACATCAGCCAGGTTTGAGGATGTACTTCACTCCACAGCCGTCAGTGTTGCTTGTTCTTTCACTGCCCTTTTTGTGAGGTCACCAAATTCAGACCAGCACAGATGGACAAAACCCAACAGCACATACAAAGCCACTTGAGAAAGGCAATCATCATGGAGGTGTGTACAGTATATGTTTAGTTAGTTCCTCGTATATTGCATCATAAAAGTCTAACCGTTTACATTTTTATGTTTGACAGACTATCCGATACACAGATGTGGGCTGCAGACCAGAACCTCACGTCCATTGTCATGTGCGTGTCAATGTGTGTCAATGCGCGCGCGTGTGTCAATGTGCGTCAATGCTTGCGTGCGTGTCAATGCGTGTGCGTGTGTCAATATGCTTGCGCGCGTGTCAATGTGCGTCAATGCTTGCGCGCGTGTCAATGTGCGTCAATGCGCGCGTGCGTGTCAATGTGCGTCAATGCGCCCGTGCGTGTCAATGCGTGTGCGTGCGTCAATATGCGCGCGAGTGTCAATGTGCGTCAATGCTTGCGCGCGTGTCAATGTGCGTCAATGCGCGCGCGTGTGTCAATGTGCGTCAATGCTTGCGCGTGTCAACACACAACACACGCACGCACACATAAAACAAATGCGCGCACGTCACATAAAACAAATGCGCGCACGCACACATAAAACAAATGCGCGCACGCACATATTAAAGAAATGCGCACGCGCACACAAAACAAATGCGCAAGAGCACACAAAACAAATGCGCGCGCACAGATAAAACAAATGCACACGCACACAACACACGCACGCACACATTAAACAAATGCGCACACCCACATAAAACAAACGCGCACGCACACATAAAACACACGCATGCATACACAGACATGCACTGACAAACGCACACACACACGGTGACATGCAAACATAAAACACACGCACGCACGCACACATAAAACAAACGCGGATTTTATAGGTTTGTTTGTGATGTGTAGTTATGCGTTTGTGTGCATGTCATTGGTGTGTGTGCGCATGTGTCAGTGTGTGTCTGCGTGTGCGTGCGTGTGTGTGTTTTATGTGTGCATGTCACCGTGTGTGTGCGTGTGTCAGTGCATGTCTGTGTGTGCATGCGTGTGTTTTGTGTGCGTCCGCGTTTGTTTTATGTGTGCGTGCGTGCGTGTGTTTTATGTGTGCATGTCACATGAAACAAATGCGCGCACGCACACATAAAACAAATGCGCGCATGCACACATAAAACAAATGCGCGCATGCACACATAAAACAAATGCGCGCATGCACACATAAAGCAAATGCGCGCATGCACACATAAAACAAATGCGCGCACGTCACATAAAACAAATGCGCGCACGCACACATAAAACAAATGCGCGCACGCACATATTAAAGAAATGCGCACGCGCACACAAAACAAATGCGCAAGAGCACACAAAACAAATGCGCGCGCACAGATAAAACAAATGCACACGCACACAACACACGCACGCACACATTAAACAAATGCGCACACCCACATTAAACAAACGCGCACGCACACATAAAACACACGCATGCATACACAGACATGCACTGACAAACGCACACACACACGGTGACATGCAAACATAAAACACACGCACGCACGCACACATAAAACAAACGCGGATTTTATAGGTTTGTTTGTGATCTGTAGTTATGCGTTTGTGTGCATGTCATTGGTGTGTGTGCGCATGTGTCAGTGTGTGTCTGCGTGTGCGTGCGTGTGTGTGTTTTATGTGTGCATGTCACCGTGTGTGTGCGTGTGTCAGTGCATGTCTGTGTGTGCATGCGTGTGTGTGTTTTATGTGTGCATGTCACCGTGTGTGTGCGTGTGTCAGTGCATGTCTGTGTGTGCATGCGTGTGTTTTGTGTGCGTCCGCGTTTGTTTTATGTGTGCGTGCGTGCGTGTGTTTTATGTGTGCATGTCACATGAAACAAATGCGCGCACGCACACATAAAACAAATGCGCGCATGCACACATAAAACAAATGCGCGCATGCACACATAAAACAAATGCGCGCGCGCGCACATAACACAAATGCGCGCACGTCACATAAAACAAATGCGCGCACGCACGCATAAAACAAATGCGCGCACGCACATATTAAAGAAATGCGCACGCGCACACAAAACAAATGCGCAAGAGCACACAAAACAAATGCGCGCGCACAGATAAAACAAATGCACACGCACACAACACACGCACGCACACATTAAACAAATGCGCACACCCACATTAAACAAACGCGCACGCACACATAAAACACACGCATGCATACACAGACATGCACTGACAAACGCACACACACACGGTGACATGCAAACATAAAACACACGCACGCACGCACACATAAAACAAACGCGGGTTTAATAGGTTTGTTTGTGATGTGTAGTTATGCGTTTGTGTGCATGTCACCGTGTGTGTGCGTGTGTCAGTGCATGTCTGTGTGTGCATGCGTGTGTTTTGTGTGCGTCCGCGTTTGTTTTATGTGTGCGTGCGTGCGTGTGTTTTATGTGTGCATGTCACATGAAACAAATGCGCGCACGCACACATAAAACAAATGCGCGCATGCACACATAAAACAAATGCGCGCATGCACACATCAAACAAATGCGCGCATGCACACATAAAGCAAATGCGCGCATGCACACATAAAACAAATGCGCGCACGTCACATAAAACAAATGCGCGCACGCACACATAAAACAAATGCGCGCACGCACATATTAAAGAAATGCGCACGCGCACACAAAACAAATGCGCAAGAGCACACAAAACAAATGCGCGCGCACAGATAAAACAAATGCACACGCACACAACACACGCACGCACACATTAAACAAATGCGCACACCCACATAAAACAAACGCGCACGCACACATAAAACACACGCATGCATACACAGACATGCACTGACAAACGCACACACACACGGTGACATGCAAACATAAAACACACGCACGCACACATAAAACAAACGCGGATTTTATAGGTTTGTTTGTGATCTGTAGTTATGCGTTTGTGTGCATGTCATTGGTGTGTGTGCGCATGTGTCAGTGTGTGTCTGCGTGTGCGTGCGTGTGTGTGTTTTATGTGTGCATGTCACCGTGTGTGTGCGTGTGTCAGTGCATGTCTGTGTGTGCATGCGTGTGTGTGTTTTATGTGTGCATGTCACCGTGTGTGTGCGTGTGTCAGTGCATGTCTGTGTGTGCATGCGTGTGTGTGTTTTATGTGTGCATGTCACCGTGTGTGTGCGTGTGTCAGTGCATGTCTGTGTGTGCATGCGTGTGTTTAATGTGTGCGTGCGCGTTTGTTTTGTGTGCGTCCGCGTTTGTTTTATGTGTGCGTGCGTGCGTGTGTTTTATGTGTGCATGTCACATGAAACAAATGCGCGCACGCACACATAAAACAAATGCGCGCATGCACACATAAAACAAATGCGCGCATGCACACATAAAACAAATGCGCGCGCGCGCACACAAAACACACGGATGCACACACAGACATGCACTGACACACGCACACACACACGGTGACATGCACACATAAAACAAACGCGGACGCACACAAAACAAACGCGCACGCACACATAAAACACACGCATGCATACATAGACATGCACTGACAAACGCACACACACACGGTGACATGCAAACATAAAACACACGCACGCACGAACACATAAAACAAACGCGGATTTTTTTTAGAATAGAATAGAAAAGCTTTATTCATCCCCAGAGGGGAAACACACTTTCACAACAGCGCAGATTAAAAAATATATATATAGGTTTGTTTGTGATGTGTAGTTATGCGTTTGTGTGCATGTCACTGGTGTGTGTGCGCATGTGTCAGTGTGTGTCTGCGTGTGCGTGCGTGTGTGTGTTTTATGTGTGCATGTCACCGTGTGTGTATGCGTGTGTCAGTGCATGTCTGTGTGTGCATGCGTGTGTTTAATGTGTGCGTGCGCGTTTGTTTTGTGTGCGTCCGCGTTTGTTTTATGTGTGCGTGCGTGCGTGTGTTTATGTGTGCATGTCACCGTGTGTGTGGGCGTGTGTCAGTGCATGTCTGTGTGTGCATGCGTGTGTTTTAGGTGTGCGTGCGCGTTTCTTTGATGTGTGCGTCCGCGTTTGTTTTATGTGTGCGTGCGTGCGTGTGTTTTATGTGTGCATGTCACCGTGTGTGTGTGCGTTTGTCAGTGCATGTCCGTGTACGCATGCGTGTGTTTTATGTGTGCGTGCGCGTTTGTTTTATGTGGGTGTGCGCATTTGTTTAATGTGTGCGTTCGTGCACAGTAAATTTCCAAGTGTCAAAAAGGAAGTGTTAATGTATTTTAACTATTTCATAGACTGGTTTAACTCTTCCAGATGTAACACAACAACAACAGGTGTAAAACGTGGCTCCTCCCCCTGCAGTGCTGTTGTCAATATCCAGAGTTAAAACCCAGGTGTTATTTATTCAGTGTAAAAAGTGAATGAACACTGTCAAGGGTCAATTTAACAATATTCAGTGTTAATATCTTAATATGCTCCGCCCATTTCAAATGATCCAGAAGTTTCTAGAGTAATTGGACCTCATGGACCACCGCCATGTTTCCATTGGTAAAGACTGTGGTAAGTCTCTCCATCTGCTGACTTATATTTAAATGAATTAAACGATTTATACAATTGTATTCACCGTGACTGTACTACCATTCGCTTTTTAGACTTCTAATGTAGATGAATTGCTATGTGGTTCACCAACATTAAGTTACATTCTATTACTTGTAATGCGGTACAGTTAACCTGCGCAGTGAACACCACGTGTAGACACTTGTAACCAATACCACTATGGATTATTGTGTATATTCGGTTTATGGTGCTCGCTCAAAACAACAGATGTATATGCTGTCTGTACATGCGCGCGCCAGTAAGTACGGTAGTTCATTCCCGCGCCACTCCCCCTCTGTCAGGCTTTAGTTTTTAGTAATGTAACCCAGCCGTTTATTTGTCGTTTTATGTTTCAATTATTTTCACTGGAAGTATATAATTAAACCCAGTTGTTATTTTCGTGTTTTATGTTTTATTACTTTTCAATGCATGTATCGCATCAAGACACTGTCGCTTTAAGACGGCCATTGTTTTTTACCTGCGTTCCACGGATGAGACGCGTGGTGTTCAGATGCTTCAGCGGCTCAGAGACTGAGACACGTGTAAGTAAGTAAGTAAGTAAGTAATATTTATTTATATAGCGCTTTTCGAGACCAGGGTCACAAAGCGCTTTAACAATCAAAAACAATACTCAAAACAGTACATACTTCAAAGATCAAGACAACACCGAGAACAACAAGTTCGAGAAATTCAAGGAAAAGCCTGAACAAATAGAAACGTCTTAAGATGTTTCTTAAAGGAGTCAGTAGACTCCATCAAGCGCAAAGAGAGAGGAAGATTGTTCCAAAGCTTAGGAGCAACAGCCTGAAAAGATTTCTCTCCTCTGGTCCTGAGCCGTGTGCGTGGAACCATCAGTAGATTCTGATCCACAGACCTCAGAGACCGAGCTGGGGTGTAAGGCTGGATCAGATCAGTGATGTAAGGAGGAGCCTGACCATGAATAGCTCTGAAAGTAAGAACCAGAATTTTAAAGTTGATCCTGAAAGAAACTGGAAGCCAGTGAAGAGTTTTAAGGATCGGAGAAATGTGAGTTCTCCTACTTGAGCGGGTCAGAATTCTCGCTGCAGAGTTCTGAATCAACTGCAGGCGAGACAGCTCCTTCTTGTTAAGACATGAAAACAAACCGTTACAATAGTCCAGACGAGAAGAAACAAACGCATGGATTACAAGCTCCAGATCATGTTGTGACAACATTTTCCTAAGTTTAGAGATTTTTCTCAGTTGAAGGAAACAGTTTCTGGTCAGTTTTCTGCAGTGTTGAACAAGAGACATGTCTTTATCAAATACAACACCCAGGTTTCTCAGGCTCAGTTTGACAGACTGACCTAAGTCACCCAAGTACTGACTCAACCATGGAATCTTATCATCAGGAGCAATCACCAGAGTTTCAGTTTTGTCCACATTAAGCTGTAAAGTGTGCCAACGCTCCTGCAATTTTACTGAATACACTCGCTTATCACTCCTAGGTGAGCCTAAACAATACGTTTATATTATTGTTTATATTGCTGTGTGTAAATGAATGTTGTGTCGAAGCAGCTATTTAAGTTTTTGTGTGAAACTTGAAGCATTGTTTTATAACTTTATTCAAGTGTATATTTTCGATAGTATTTTATATTGTACTGTTTCACTTTGTTTTGAAAGTAAGTTGCACTTTATATTTTGTTATCGCGTGGTGTTCAGATGCTTCAGCGGCTCAGAGTTCACCGCATCTGTTATTTAACACGCCGATTAAACGTTCGTGCTGTTGTATGGTTAACAAGCGTTGAATGTGTTGAAGGTGCCGTAGCTAAGAATCTTGAATATTAATAAAATAAATCGCCTACCATGACCCACCAATATAGCAAACTTTTTATTGGAATATAAATATATTTTCGTCCTTCAAAATAACAAACAAAATACGTGTGTGAGTTACATTATAATTAAAAAAGCTACGTTTTAGCGAACTAGCTCTCGTGTTAACGCACCACAGAAAGTTACATTACACGCAATGAAACATTATTTCTGAGTCTTAAAGCAATAATGATATCTTACCTCAATAGACGAGTGACGCGCACCTGATTCCGTCAAGTTATGCACAAACGTGAGGATAAAATGCGATCGATCTTTGTCAACAAGTGTGACGTCATCATCCGGAAGTTGCGTATGCGGCAATTTGAAAACTTTTTAGCTGACGCTAAATTTAAACTAAACTTAACTCGGTCTTTATACAAGCACGCATCTACTATTGTATTCATGGCGCTTTTAAACAAACAAGCACAATATCTCATTGTATTCCTGTGGTGTGACGTCACCGCTGCAGGATCAGTTGATTAGCATGTGTGACGTCACCCCTGCAGACTCGCGATTAATGTTGACAAACGTCACGTAGACGCTCATAATCGCAGCTAAATAAAAAGAAAACATATGTCCATAAACGCAATCTCAATGAAAGCTTCTATTTTCATAGAAAAGCGCACCGGATTATAAAGAGGATCAAGCGAAATAGCACAGACTTTATTTTACTCATTCATAAAACAATGTCAACATTATGGAGTTGAAACACCTAAAAATATACAATATAGTCACTTTTACAGGACCTTTTAAGCATGTTTTAATCCGCGAGAGCTTCTTGACTTCCGCGATGCGTAAACAATCCAAGCTCCAAAAAATTAAAATTAAGCATTTTTACCGATTTATATTCACTCTGTACCTCCTTAAAGTGGTTTGAGGTCGTTAAGCACAATCAGGATTAGAATCACACTGTTGACATTAAACATTTCAAATGAGCTTCATAGTTGTAGAATTACGGTAGCCAAATGAAACAGCGACACGTCACGTTACCAAGGCAACGAAGAGATGGGCGACGCGTCAAATGTAACCCGGGTCGTTTGAATCCGACGTCGGGGGGTGCTCTGTATAATACTGGGTGACCCGTGCGTGTCAATGCGTGCGCGCGTGTCAATGTGCGTCAATACGTGTGTGTCAATGTGCGTCAATGTGCGTCAATACGTGTGTGTGTGTGTCAATGTGCGTCAATGCGTGCGGGTGTGTCAATGCGTATAGACGTGTGTTTATATGTGTGTACATATATGTGTGTATGTGTATAGACGTGTGTGTGTATATATGTGTGTGTATGTGTATAGACGTGTGTGTGTATATATATGTGTGTATGTGTATAGACGTGTGTGTGTGTATATATGTGTGTGTATAGACGTGTGTGTATGTGTATAGACGTGTGTGTATATGTGTGTATGTGTATAGACGTGTGTGTGTGTGTGTGTGTGTGTATATATATATACGTGTGTGTGTTTATATATGTGTGTATGTGTATAGACGTGTGTGTATATATATGTGTGTATATGTGTGTATGTGTATAGACGTGTGTGTGTGTATATGTGTGTATGTGTATAGACGTGTGTGTATATATATGTGTGTATATGTGTGTATGTGTATAGACGTGTGTGTATATATATGTGTGTATGTGTATAGACGTGTGTGTGTATATGTATATGTGTGTATGTGTATAGACGTGTGTGTGTGTGTGTGTGTGTGTATATACTGTATATATATTGTAACGATCCTGTTTGTTCTGTTCATTAATGTTGCGGGCACTTTAAGAAGGTGAGTCTGTGCGCATGCGCAGTTGTTGTTAGAGAGATTTCGCGTTCAACTAGTGGTGTGAAGAACGAGCGGCGTTGGTTGTGGCCGAAACAATAACCTCTCTGTGAGTACAGCGAACAAAGAAACAATATCTGTGCAAGACAACCGTCTGGTCATGTGTGGAGGACCAAACGTTACATTGGTGTCAGAAGCGACTTTTTCGGACCTGCTCCTGAGGCGAAGCTAACGGTTATTAGCAACGAACTTTGCTAACGAACGTCCCCGGTATGTACGGGAAAGTGAAGAGCGAAAGTGAGGAGATGGACGTTGGTGCGAGACGACGGGACCATGCTCAACAGTTAAGAGACGCTGTGTTACAACTCTCAGAAGAAGAATGTGCGTCAATGCGTGCGCCAATGTGCAGCAACTGGGCTTCATCAAGTATCAAACAGATCACACATCACACCTACCATGATTTTGTTCAATGAGATGAAAACTTATTTGATGTTCAATCCAGTGTTCAGGTTGACTTCAGTGCTTATGTTTTAGTAGAAGTGAAGCTGTGGTGCTTTAGTTTAATACATGGACACAGCACTAAACTTTGTTGTTGGTTGTTAGTTGTTTTTTTAGATTTTGGGATCAACCGTCACTTTTTAGTAATGGGAGAATTATTTCTCTGCACTGTGCGAGTCGTCCCAGAGCCATTGTTCAGCCTGAAGCCAATACGTTTTTAGGTTGAAAAGTTTGCCCCCCTGAAAAAATGTAATGCCCCCCCTTAAATGTTTTTCTGCAGCCGGGTCTGTCAGTGTTATACTAGATCCACTCAGTATAAACTGTTGTCAACATTGAAGTCAAATCATCTCCAGAAATGATACTTTGTGATGAAGTCTTAATGTTAAAAGAGACAAATGTAATAATATCTTTAATGAATCAATTCATGTACATTTATATCAAACCTGCTATTCCCTGCATGATGGGATCAGAAACACTAGAATTCTACTTTCTCGGGACGTTTTAGATTTACAACGACGACATCATTAAAAGTGTGAACTGCAGTCACACTGCAAGTTTATGTCCATAATCCTTAGATATTCTCTCCAAATGAGAACAATTTAACAGAAGAGTTTAACATTACCTTGGCTGTAGTCATGCTCTGTAGACAGAAGCTTCACCTGCACAGGTGATCTCATTAGCTCGTCCTGTCTCTCCACCTGCACGCAAAGCAACTTGTACTCTCTGCTGCCCTCTAGTGTTGCTAAAACGATTTATTATGTCCAATAAACAAACCTACAGAAAGACTTAACAGTGTGGGTCTTTCTTTTTATTTCAAGGGTCCCCATTTTATCTCAAACATCAATATAGCTAATATTTAACACTAATTGGTAAATATCAAACATGTATGCTTCATTACAGTTGAAACAATTGTTCTCTGGTAACAAATATTTATCATTAAACATGTGTGTTCATGTATGATCCATGGCACTCATCATGATGGACAAATATGATGGAAAAACATTCTATTAGTGTCAGTACAGTACACGAGGTTGGAAATCAACCACGCATTTGCGCATGCGTTGTCCACCTACAAGGAGGTTTATAACGGTCAGACGCGGAAGAATCGACGAAACTATCACTGATAGATTCTCAAAAATCATCTGATATTAAATGATCTTTTCTCTCAAGGATAAGGATGTTGAAGGAGTGACGTCACAGTGTCCACTGTTGAAGGATAAGGATGTTGAGTGTCCAGCTGGAAGGAGCACAGGTACATGTTGTGGTTTATTAAAGTCTCTTTTCATTTTATTGACATCGGTAAATGTAACGCTAAGTTTAAGTGAAGGTATCAAGACCTGTCGCCCTTCCCAGCTATCTTCTAAATAATCCACGGAGGAAAAATTCAGAAAAAAAAGTCTTATATAGATCCAGAGCGGTCCGTAATAGGAACAAAAAAACAAAACAGGCACTCGGGGCGAAGGCAGGGCACTTCTGGAGATCGGGGTCCCAACAGCAACTAAAACAAAAAGACAAAAGGACTCACTTGAGTAAATAAAAGTGCTGACAACGTCAGGAGTATCCAAAGGATTATCCAGTTGTGATTCAAAGGCGAGGAGCGAGATCGAAAGGACAGCCAACCTGGTCTGGAAACGCAATACTCTGGCGAGTTCTTCCGGGTAGAGACGCTCCTTATCAATGGGAAGAACCCGCCACTCCATCATCCCCAGCCGCGCACCTGCCAGCGTCTGTCACTCAAAACACAGGACACATGAAAACGGAAAACCACCTTCAAAATAAAACAAAAGAACATAAGCATGACACTTGTATGTTGATTCTATCAAATGTATTCTGCCTATTTTAAATGTTGACCTTTTTTCTTATAAGAGTAACTGTCAGGAGTCTTGATGTAAAACGTCACTCAAATGTGTCATTTATTTATTTCTCTCACAGGATTCAGAGTCAATGTTCATTGCACAGAATTTCCATCTCCGTCCTGCACTGTCTGTGATGATGGAACTTACATGGACAAATTGAACCGAGAGAAACATGGTTTCAAGTGTCTCGTCTGTACTGAAGGTAAAGTTTGTTCTTCACTAGAATGATGAGTTGGTCAGTATGTAGATGTGATGTAGAATTTGTTATTGACTAACAGGACTGAGAGAGATCAGATCCTGTACCTTCACAGCAAACACCAAGTGTGAACCTCTGGAGGGTTTTTTCTGTGTGGACGGCTCAGTGGACACATGTGTGGCAGCACAGCAACACTCCACATGTGAACCAGGACAGTTCATCATCAGAGCAGGCGAGTTTCACATCCAACATGTGAAATGCAAGAGTGCAGAAACTATAAGACACACACAATGTTCTTCACAGGAACGTCCTCCACAGACACTGAGTGTGGAACCTGCAGTGAAGGAACATTTTCAAATGGAACGTTCACGTCATGTCAGGATCACAAACAGTGAGTGAAGCTTCACAAATGTTTGCTCCAGATGTTTTCTTCTAAACTGTCTCCACTTGTCTTTGTAGATGTTCAACATATCTACGAGAAGGAACTATTTCTTCTGACTCTGTATGTCGAGAAGGTTTGACACCAGGAGAAGTGGCTGGAATTATTGTTGCTGTGATCGTTCTACTGATCACATGTTCTGTAGTTTATTGGTATAAAAAAAGAAAAAGAGGTAAAAAACAAATGCATTCATAAAAATCACATTATTATATTGATTTGTGTTTATCTGGAGTCATTTCCTTGAATTATTTTTCTCCTTAACCAGATGGAAAAGAGTTCAAGAGAAGAAGGAAGGTATGTAAGAATGTTTTTTAGTCATTTATCAAAGTGATTTAATGTTTAAATGTAATGTTGATTAATTTTGCAAATGTCATCACTTGTACAATTAAAATGAATGTCAATTTTGGTTTAATATCTTCAGCACTGCAGTATTTGTGCATCAGAGAAACGATCATTATTTCTTATTAGGAGGTGGCAGTGGGAATGAATGAATGTATGGATTCAACGGAGCATCCGTGAGAATTTCAATTAGTTTGAGCTTTTTTTTTAATCTAAACTGACTTATTTTTTTCTTGTCTTAGATCAATTTATTCATCTGAGAATAAGTCCGATGAAGTGGAACATGTTCCACTGATGGTAGAACCCGGGGAAGACCCAGAACACACTGAAGAAGCATGTTCCTCCACTGGGCTGGAAACACAGGGGGGTCCTCCAGAAAGAGCTGGACGATGTAACTGGGGAGAAGAAAGTATGGACCTCTCTGCTGAAGCTGCTGCCCCCGTGACAAGAATCCAGATAAACAGACCAGAGATAGCAGACGTTGAATATGAACTAATTGGACACGAGGATATTAAAGTAGATTGTTCAGTCATTCAATAGAATGTTTGAGTTTTATACAACATGAAAAATGTGTTCATAAATGATGTGTTCAGTGAACATAACATATTTCTGGCTGTTTTCATTTGCCTGTGTGTGTAGCTTAGTCTGTGATATAGAAAACAGTTTCTGTCAAAGCTTTCATTAATCTCATAAATGGCTGATCAGTTAAACATCAGCCAGGTTTGAGGATGTACTTCACTCCACAGCCGTCAGTGTTGCTTGTTCTTTCACTGCCCTTTTTGTGAGGTCACCAAATTCAGACCAGCACAGATGGACAAAACCCAACAGCACATACAAAGCCACTTGAGAAAGGCAATCATCATGGAGGTGTGTACAGTATATGTTTAGTTAGTTCCTCGTATATTGCATCATAAAAGTCTAACCGTTTACATTTTTATGTTTGACAGACTATCCGATACACAGATGTGGGCTGCAGACCAGAACCTCACGTCCATTGTCATGTGCGTGTCAATGTGTGTCAATGCGCGCGTGTGTCAATGTGTGTCAATGCGCGCGTGTGTCAATGTGCGTCAATGCTTGCGTGCGTGTCAATGTGCGTCAATGCTTGCGTGCGTGTCAATGCGTGTGCGTGTGTCAATATGCTTGCGCGCGTGTCAATGTGCGTCAATGCGCCCGTGCGTGTCAATGCGTGTGCGTGCGTCAATATGCGCGCGAGTGTCAATGTGCGTCAATGCTTGCGCGCGTGTCAATGTGCGTCAATGCTTGCGCGTGTGTCAATGTGCGTCAATGCTTGCGCGTGTCAACACACAACACACGCACGCACAAATTAAACAAATGCGCACACCCACATTAAACAAACGCGCACGCACACATAAAACACGCATGCATACACAGACATGCACTGACAAACGCACACACACACGGTGACATGCAAACATAAAACACACGCACGCACGCACACATAAAACAAACGCAGATTTTATAGGTTTGTTTGTGATGTGTAGTTATGCGTTTGTGTGCATGTCATTGGTGTGTGTGCGCATGTGTCAGTGTGTGTCTGCGTGTGCGTGCGTGTGTGTTTTATGTGTGCATGTCACCGTGTGTGTGCGTGTGTCAGTGCATGTCTGTGTGTGCATGCGTGTGTTTTGTGTGCGTCCGCGTTTGTTTTATGTGTGCGTGCGTGCGTGTGTTTTATGTGTGCATGTCACATGAAACAAATGCGCGCACGCACACATAAAACAAATGCGCGCATGCACACATAAAACAAATGCGCGCATGCACACATAAAACAAATGCGCGCATGCACACATAAAGCAAATGCGCGCATGCACACATAAAACAAATGCGCGCACGTCACATAAAACAAATGCGCGCACGCACACATAAAACAAATGCGCGCACGCACATATTAAAGAAATGCGCACGCGCACACAAAACAAATGCGCAAGAGCACACAAAACAAATGCGCGCGCACAGATAAAACAAATGCACACGCACACAACACACGCACGCACACATTAAACAAATGCGCACACCCACATAAAACAAACGCGCACGCACACATAAAACACACGCATGCATACACAGACATGCACTGACAAACGCACACACACACGGTGACATGCAAACATAAAACACACGCACGCACGCACACATAAAACAAACGCGGATTTTATAGGTTTGTTTGTGATCTGTAGTTATGCGTTTGTGTGCATGTCATTGGTGTGTGTGCGCATGTGTCAGTGTGTGTCTGCGTGTGCGTGCGTGTGTGTGTTTTATGTGTGCATGTCACCGTGTGTGTGCGTGTGTCAGTGCATGTCTGTGTGTGCATGCGTGTGTTTTGTGTGCGTCCGCGTTTGTTTTATGTGTGCGTGCGTGCGTGTGTTTTATGTGTGCATGTCACATGAAACAAATGCGCGCACGCACACATAAAACAAATGCGCGCATGCACACATAAAACAAATGCGCGCATGCACACATAAAACAAATGCGCGCATGCACACATAAAGCAAATGCGCGCATGCACACATAAAACAAATGCGCGCACGTCACATAAAACAAATGCGCGCACGCACACATAAAACAAATGCGCGCACGCACATATTAAAGAAATGCGCACGCGCACACAAAACAAATGCGCAAGAGCACACAAAACAAATGCGCGCGCACAGATAAAACAAATGCACACGCACACAACACACGCACGCACACATTAAACAAATGCGCACACCCACATTAAACAAACGCGCACGCACACATAAAACACACGCATGCATACACAGACATGCACTGACAAACGCACACACACACGGTGACATGCAAACATAAAACACACGCACGCACGCACACATAAAACAAACGCGGATTTTATAGGTTTGTTTGTGATCTGTAGTTATGCGTTTGTGTGCATGTCATTGGTGTGTGTGCGCATGTGTCAGTGTGTGTCTGCGTGTGCGTGCGTGTGTGTGTTTTATGTGTGCATGTCACCGTGTGTGTGCGTGTGTCAGTGCATGTCTGTGTGTGCATGCGTGTGTGTGTTTTATGTGTGCATGTCACCGTGTGTGTGCGTGTGTCAGTGCATGTCTGTGTGTGCATGCGTGTGTTTTGTGTGCGTCCGCGTTTGTTTTATGTGTGCGTGCGTGCGTGTGTTTTATGTGTGCATGTCACATGAAACAAATGCGCGCACGCACACATAAAACAAATGCGCGCATGCACACATAAAACAAATGCGCGCATGCACACATAAAACAAATGCGCGCGCGCGCACATAACACAAATGCGCGCACGTCACATAAAACAAATGCGCGCATGCACACATAAAACAAATGCGCGCGCGCGCACATAACACAAATGCGCGCACGTCACATAAAACAAATGCGCGCACGCACGCATAAAACAAATGCGCGCACGCACATATTAAAGAAATGCACACGCACACAACACACGCACGCACACATTAAACAAATGCGCACACCCACATTAAACAAACGCGCACGCACACATAAAACACACGCATGCATACACAGACATGCACTGACAAACGCACACACACACGGTGACATGCAAACATAAAACACACGCACGCACGCACACATAAAACAAACGCGGGTTTAATAGGTTTGTTTGTGATGTGTAGTTATGCGTTTGTGTGCATGTCACCGTGTGTGTGCGTGTGTCAGTGCATGTCTGTGTGTGCATGCGTGTGTTTTGTGTGCGTCCGCGTTTGTTTTATGTGTGCGTGCGTGCGTGTGTTTTATGTGTGCATGTCACATGAAACAAATGCGCGCACGCACACATAAAACAAATGCGCGCATGCACACATAAAACAAATGCGCGCATGCACACATAAAACAAATGCGCGCATGCACACATAAAGCAAATGCGCGCATGCACACATAAAACAAATGCGCGCACGTCACATAAAACAAATGCGCGCACGCACACATAAAACAAATGCGCGCACGCACATATTAAAGAAATGCGCACGCGCACACAAAACAAATGCGCAAGAGCACACAAAACAAATGCGCGCGCACAGATAAAACAAATGCACACGCACACAACACACGCACGCACACATTAAACAAATGCGCACACCCACATAAAACAAACGCGCACGCACACATAAAACACACGCATGCATACACAGACATGCACTGACAAACGCACACACACACGGTGACATGCAAACATAAAACACACGCACGCACACATAAAACAAACGCGGATTTTATAGGTTTGTTTGTGATCTGTAGTTATGCGTTTGTGTGCATGTCATTGGTGTGTGTGCGCATGTGTCAGTGTGTGTCTGCGTGTGCGTGCGTGTGTGTGTTTTATGTGTGCATGTCACCGTGTGTGTGCGTGTGTCAGTGCATGTCTGTGTGTGCATGCGTGTGTGTGTTTTATGTGTGCATGTCACCGTGTGTGTGCGTGTGTCAGTGCATGTCTGTGTGTGCATGCGTGTGTGTGTTTTATGTGTGCATGTCACCGTGTGTGTGCGTGTGTCAGTGCATGTCTGTGTGTGCATGCGTGTGTTTAATGTGTGCGTGCGCGTTTGTTTTGTGTGCGTCCGCGTTTGTTTTATGTGTGCGTGCGTGCGTGTGTTTTATGTGTGCATGTCACATGAAACAAATGCGCGCACGCACACATAAAACAAATGCGCGCATGCACACATAAAACAAATGCGCGCATGCACACATAAAACAAATGCGCGCGCGCGCACACAAAACACACGGATGCACACACAGACATGCACTGACACACGCACACACACACGGTGACATGCACACATAAAACAAACGCGGACGCACACAAAACAAACGCGCACGCACACATAAAACACACGCATGCATACATAGACATGCACTGACAAACGCACACACACACGGTGACATGCAAACATAAAACACACGCACGCACGAACACATAAAACAAACGCGGATTTTTTTTAGAATAGAATAGAAAAGCTTTATTCATCCCCAGAGGGGAAACACACTTTCACAACAGCGCAGATTAAAAAATATATATATAGGTTTGTTTGTGATGTGTAGTTATGCGTTTGTGTGCATGTCACTGGTGTGTGTGCGCATGTGTCAGTGTGTGTCTGCGTGTGCGTGCGTGTGTGTGTTTTATGTGTGCATGTCACCGTGTGTGTATGCGTGTGTCAGTGCATGTCTGTGTGTGCATGCGTGTGTTTAATGTGTGCGTGCGCGTTTGTTTTGTGTGCGTCCGCGTTTGTTTTATGTGTGCGTGCGTGCGTGTGTTTATGTGTGCATGTCACCGTGTGTGTGGGCGTGTGTCAGTGCATGTCTGTGTGTGCATGCGTGTGTTTTAGGTGTGCGTGCGCGTTTCTTTGATGTGTGCGTCCGCGTTTGTTTTATGTGTGCGTGCGTGCGTGTGTTTTATGTGTGCATGTCACCGTGTGTGTGTGCGTTTGTCAGTGCATGTCCGTGTACGCATGCGTGTGTTTTATGTGTGCGTGCGCGTTTGTTTTATGTGGGTGTGCGCATTTGTTTAATGTGTGCGTTCGTGCACAGTAAATTTCCAAGTGTCAAAAAGGAAGTGTTAATGTATTTTAACTATTTCATAGACTGGTTTAACTCTTCCAGATGTAACACAACAACAACAGGTGTAAAACGTGGCTCCTCCCCCTGCAGTGCTGTTGTCAATATCCAGAGTTAAAACCCAGGTGTTATTTATTCAGTGTAAAAAGTGAATGAACACTGTCAAGGGTCAATTTAACAATATTCAGTGTTAATATCTTAATATGCTCCGCCCATTTCAAATGATCCAGAAGTTTCTAGAGTAATTGGACCTCATGGACCACCGCCATGTTTCCATTGGTAAAGACTGTGGTAAGTCTCTCCATCTGCTGACTTATATTTAAATGAATTAAACGATTTATACAATTGTATTCACCGTGACTGTACTACCATTCGCTTTTTAGACTTCTAATGTAGATGAATTGCTATGTGGTTCACCAACATTAAGTTACATTCTATTACTTGTAATGCGGTACAGTTAACCTGCGCAGTGAACACCACGTGTAGACACTTGTAACCAATACCACTATGGATTATTGTGTATATTCGGTTTATGGTGCTCGCTCAAAACAACAGATGTATATGCTGTCTGTACATGCGCGCGCCAGTAAGTACGGTAGTTCATTCCCGCGCCACTCCCCCTCTGTCAGGCTTTAGTTTTTAGTAATGTAACCCAGCCGTTTATTTGTCGTTTTATGTTTCAATTATTTTCACTGGAAGTATATAATTAAACCCAGTTGTTATTTTCGTGTTTTATGTTTTATTACTTTTCAATGCATGTATCGCATCAAGACACTGTCGCTTTAAGACGGCCATTGTTTTTTACCTGCGTTCCACGGATGAGACGCGTGGTGTTCAGATGCTTCAGCGGCTCAGAGACTGAGACACGTGTAAGTAAGTAAGTAAGTAAGTAATATTTATTTATATAGCGCTTTTCGAGACCAGGGTCACAAAGCGCTTTAACAATCAAAAACAATACTCAAAACAGTACATACTTCAAAGATCAAGACAACACCGAGAACAACAAGTTCGAGAAATTCAAGGAAAAGCCTGAACAAATAGAAACGTCTTAAGATGTTTCTTAAAGGAGTCAGTAGACTCCATCAAGCGCAAAGAGAGAGGAAGATTGTTCCAAAGCTTAGGAGCAACAGCCTGAAAAGATTTCTCTCCTCTGGTCCTGAGCCGTGTGCGTGGAACCATCAGTAGATTCTGATCCACAGACCTCAGAGACCGAGCTGGGGTGTAAGGCTGGATCAGATCAGTGATGTAAGGAGGAGCCTGACCATGAATAGCTCTGAAAGTAAGAACCAGAATTTTAAAGTTGATCCTGAAAGAAACTGGAAGCCAGTGAAGAGTTTTAAGGATCGGAGAAATGTGAGTTCTCCTACTTGAGCGGGTCAGAATTCTCGCTGCAGAGTTCTGAATCAACTGCAGACGAGACAGCTCCTTCTTGTTAAGACATGAAAACAAACCGTTACAATAGTCCAGACGAGAAGAAACAAACGCATGGATTACAAGCTCCAGATCATGTTGTGACAACATTTTCCTAAGTTTAGAGATTTTTCTCAGTTGAAGGAAACAGTTTCTGGTCAGTTTTCTGCAGTGTTGAACAAGAGACATGTCTTTATCAAATACAACACCCAGGTTTCTCAGGCTCAGTTTGACAGACTGACCTAAGTCACCCAAGTACTGACTCAACCATGGAATCTTATCATCAGGAGCAATCACCAGAGTTTCAGTTTTGTCCACATTAAGCTGTAAAGTGTGCCAACGCTCCTGCAATTTTACTGAATACACTCGCTTATCACTCCTAGGTGAGCCTAAACAATACGTTTATATTATTGTTTATATTGCTGTGTGTAAATGAATGTTGTGTCGAAGCAGCTATTTAAGTTTTTGTGTGAAACTTGAAGCATTGTTTTATAACTTTATTCAAGTGTATATTTTCGATAGTATTTTATATTGTACTGTTTCACTTTGTTTTGAAAGTAAGTTGCACTTTATATTTTGTTATCGCGTGGTGTTCAGATGCTTCAGCGGCTCAGAGTTCACCGCATCTGTTATTTAACACGCCGATTAAACGTTCGTGCTGTTGTATGGTTAACAAGCGTTGAATGTGTTGAAGGTGCCGTAGCTAAGAATCTTGAATATTAATAAAATAAATCGCCTACCATGACCCACCAATATAGCAAACTTTTTATTGGAATATAAATATATTTTCGTCCTTCAAAATAACAAACAAAATACGTGTGTGAGTTACATTATAATTAAAAAAGCTACGTTTTAGCGAACTAGCTCTCGTGTTAACGCACCACAGAAAGTTACATTACACGCAATGAAACATTATTTCTGAGTCTTAAAGCAATAATGATATCTTACCTCAATAGACGAGTGACGCGCACCTGATTCCGTCAAGTTATGCACAAACGTGAGGATAAAATGCGATCGATCTTTGTCAACAAGTGTGACGTCATCATCCGGAAGTTGCGTATGCGGCAATTTGAAAACTTTTTAGCTGACGCTAAATTTAAACTAAACTTAACTCGGTCTTTATACAAGCACGCATCTACTATTGTATTCATGGCGCTTTTAAACAAACAAGCACAATATCTCATTGTATTCCTGTGGTGTGACGTCACCGCTGCAGGATCAGTTGATTAGCATGTGTGACGTCACCCCTGCAGACTCGCGATTAATGTTGACAAACGTCACGTAGACGCTCATAATCGCAGCTAAATAAAAAGAAAACATATGTCCATAAACGCAATCTCAATGAAAGCTTCTATTTTCATAGAAAAGCGCACCGGATTATAAAGAGGATCAAGCGAAATAGCACAGACTTTATTTTACTCATTCATAAAACAATGTCAACATTATGGAGTTGAAACACCTAAAAATATACAATATAGTCACTTTTACAGGACCTTTTAAGCATGTTTTAATCCGCGAGAGCTTCTTGACTTCCGCGATGCGTAAACAATCCAAGCTCCAAAAAATTAAAATTAAGCATTTTTACCGATTTATATTCACTCTGTACCTCCTTAAAGTGGTTTGAGGTCGTTAAGCACAATCAGGATTAGAATCACACTGTTGACATTAAACATTTCAAATGAGCTTCATAGTTGTAGAATTACGGTAGCCAAATGAAACAGCGACACGTCACGTTACCAAGGCAACGAAGAGATGGGCGACGCGTCAAATGTAACCCGGGTCGTTTGAATCCGACGTCGGGGGGTGCTCTGTATAATACTGGGTGACCCGTGCGTGTCAATGCGTGCGCGCGTGTCAATGTGCGTCAATACGTGTGTGTCAATGTGCGTCAATGTGCGTCAATACGTGTGTGTGTGTGTCAATGTGCGTCAATGCGTGCGGGTGTGTCAATGCGTATAGACGTGTGTTTATATGTGTGTACATATATGTGTGTATGTGTATAGACGTGTGTGTGTATATATGTGTGTGTATGTGTATAGACGTGTGTGTGTATATATATGTGTGTATGTGTATAGACGTGTGTGTGTGTATATATGTGTGTGTATAGACGTGTGTGTATGTGTATAGACGTGTGTGTATATGTGTGTATGTGTATAGACGTGTGTGTGTGTGTGTGTGTGTGTATATATATATACGTGTGTGTGTTTATATATGTGTGTATGTGTATAGACGTGTGTGTATATATATGTGTGTATATGTGTGTATGTGTATAGACGTGTGTGTGTGTATATGTGTGTATGTGTATAGACGTGTGTGTATATATATGTGTGTATATGTGTGTATGTGTATAGACGTGTGTGTATATATATGTGTGTATGTGTATAGACGTGTGTGTGTATATGTATATGTGTGTATGTGTATAGACGTGTGTGTGTGTGTGTGTGTGTGTATATACTGTATATATATTGTAACGATCCTGTTTGTTCTGTTCATTAATGTTGCGGGCACTTTAAGAAGGTGAGTCTGTGCGCATGCGCAGTTGTTGTTAGAGAGATTTCGCGTTCAACTAGTGGTGTGAAGAACGAGCGGCGTTGGTTGTGGCCGAAACAATAACCTCTCTGTGAGTACAGCGAACAAAGAAACAATATCTGTGCAAGACAACCGTCTGGTCATGTGTGGAGGACCAAACGTTACATTGGTGTCAGAAGCGACTTTTTCGGACCTGCTCCTGAGGCGAAGCTAACGGTTATTAGCAACGAACTTTGCTAACGAACGTCCCCGGTATGTACGGGAAAGTGAAGAGCGAAAGTGAGGAGATGGACGTTGGTGCGAGACGACGGGACCATGCTCAACAGTTAAGAGACGCTGTGTTACAACTCTCAGAAGAAGAATGTGCGTCAATGCGTGCGCCAATGTGCAGCAACTGGGCTTCATCAAGTATCAAACAGATCACACATCACACCTACCATGATTTTGTTCAATGAGATGAAAACTTATTTGATGTTCAATCCAGTGTTCAGGTTGACTTCAGTGCTTATGTTTTAGTAGAAGTGAAGCTGTGGTGCTTTAGTTTAATACATGGACACAGCACTAAACTTTGTTGTTGGTTGTTAGTTGTTTTTTTAGATTTTGGGATCAACCGTCACTTTTTAGTAATGGGAGAATTATTTCTCTGCACTGTGCGAGTCGTCCCAGAGCCATTGTTCAGCCTGAAGCCAATACGTTTTTAGGTTGAAAAGTTTGCCCCCCTGAAAAAATGTAATGCCCCCCCTTAAATGTTTTTCTGCAGCCGGGTCTGTCAGTGTTATACTAGATCCACTCAGTATAAACTGTTGTCAACATTGAAGTCAAATCATCTCCAGAAATGATACTTTGTGATGAAGTCTTAATGTTAAAAGAGACAAATGTAATAATATCTTTAATGAATCAATTCATGTACATTTATATCAAACCTGCTATTCCCTGCATGATGGGATCAGAAACACTAGAATTCTACTTTCTCGGGACGTTTTAGATTTACAACGACGACATCATTAAAAGTGTGAACTGCAGTCACACTGCAAGTTTATGTCCATAATCCTTAGATATTCTCTCCAAATGAGAACAATTTAACAGAAGAGTTTAACATTACCTTGGCTGTAGTCATGCTCTGTAGACAGAAGCTTCACCTGCACAGGTGATCTCATTAGCTCGTCCTGTCTCTCCACCTGCACGCAAAGCAACTTGTACTCTCTGCTGCCCTCTAGTGTTGCTAAAACGATTTATTATGTCCAATAAACAAACCTACAGAAAGACTTAACAGTGTGGGTCTTTCTTTTTATTTCAAGGGTCCCCATTTTATCTCAAACATCAATATAGCTAATATTTAACACTAATTGGTAAATATCAAACATGTATGCTTCATTACAGTTGAAACAATTGTTCTCTGGTAACAAATATTTATCATTAAACATGTGTGTTCATGTATGATCCATGGCACTCATCATGATGGACAAATATGATGGAAAAACATTCTATTAGTGTCAGTACAGTACACGAGGTTGGAAATCAACCACGCATTTGCGCATGCGTTGTCCACCTACAAGGAGGTTTATAACGGTCAGACGCGGAAGAATCGACGAAACTATCACTGATAGATTCTCAAAAATCATCTGATATTAAATGATCTTTTCTCTCAAGGATAAGGATGTTGAAGGAGTGACGTCACAGTGTCCACTGTTGAAGGATAAGGATGTTGAGTGTCCAGCTGGAAGGAGCACAGGTACATGTTGTGGTTTATTAAAGTCTCTTTTCATTTTATTGACATCGGTAAATGTAACGCTAAGTTTAAGTGAAGGTATCAAGACCTGTCGCCCTTCCCAGCTATCTTCTAAATAATCCACGGAGGAAAAATTCAGAAAAAAAAGTCTTATATAGATCCAGAGCGGTCCGTAATAGGAACAAAAAAACAAAACAGGCACTCGGGGCGAAGGCAGGGCACTTCTGGAGATCGGGGTCCCAACAGCAACTAAAACAAAAAGACAAAAGGACTCACTTGAGTAAATAAAAGTGCTGACAACGTCAGGAGTATCCAAAGGATTATCCAGTTGTGATTCAAAGGCGAGGAGCGAGATCGAAAGGACAGCCAACCTGGTCTGGAAACGCAATACTCTGGCGAGTTCTTCCGGGTAGAGACGCTCCTTATCAATGGGAAGAACCCGCCACTCCATCATCCCCAGCCGCGCACCTGCCAGCGTCTGTCACTCAAAACACAGGACACATGAAAACGGAAAACCACCTTCAAAATAAAACAAAAGAACATAAGCATGACACTTGTATGTTGATTCTATCAAATGTATTCTGCCTATTTTAAATGTTGACCTTTTTTCTTATAAGAGTAACTGTCAGGAGTCTTGATGTAAAACGTCACTCAAATGTGTCATTTATTTATTTCTCTCACAGGATTCAGAGTCAATGTTCATTGCACAGAATTTCCATCTCCGTCCTGCACTGTCTGTGATGATGGAACTTACATGGACAAATTGAACCGAGAGAAACATGGTTTCAAGTGTCTCGTCTGTACTGAAGGTAAAGTTTGTTCTTCACTAGAATGATGAGTTGGTCAGTATGTAGATGTGATGTAGAATTTGTTATTGACTAACAGGACTGAGAGAGATCAGATCCTGTACCTTCACAGCAAACACCAAGTGTGAACCTCTGGAGGGTTTTTTCTGTGTGGACGGCTCAGTGGACACATGTGTGGCAGCACAGCAACACTCCACATGTGAACCAGGACAGTTCATCATCAGAGCAGGCGAGTTTCACATCCAACATGTGAAATGCAAGAGTGCAGAAACTATAAGACACACACAATGTTCTTCACAGGAACGTCCTCCACAGACACTGAGTGTGGAACCTGCAGTGAAGGAACATTTTCAAATGGAACGTTCACGTCATGTCAGGATCACAAACAGTGAGTGAAGCTTCACAAATGTTTGCTCCAGATGTTTTCTTCTAAACTGTCTCCACTTGTCTTTGTAGATGTTCAACATATCTACGAGAAGGAACTATTTCTTCTGACTCTGTATGTCGAGAAGGTTTGACACCAGGAGAAGTGGCTGGAATTATTGTTGCTGTGATCGTTCTACTGATCACATGTTCTGTAGTTTATTGGTATAAAAAAAGAAAAAGAGGTAAAAAACAAATGCATTCATAAAAATCACATTATTATATTGATTTGTGTTTATCTGGAGTCATTTCCTTGAATTATTTTTCTCCTTAACCAGATGGAAAAGAGTTCAAGAGAAGAAGGAAGGTATGTAAGAATGTTTTTTAGTCATTTATCAAAGTGATTTAATGTTTAAATGTAATGTTGATTAATTTTGCAAATGTCATCACTTGTACAATTAAAATGAATGTCAATTTTGGTTTAATATCTTCAGCACTGCAGTATTTGTGCATCAGAGAAACGATCATTATTTCTTATTAGGAGGTGGCAGTGGGAATGAATGAATGTATGGATTCAACGGAGCATCCGTGAGAATTTCAATTAGTTTGAGCTTTTTTTTTAATCTAAACTGACTTATTTTTTTCTTGTCTTAGATCAATTTATTCATCTGAGAATAAGTCCGATGAAGTGGAACATGTTCCACTGATGGTAGAACCCGGGGAAGACCCAGAACACACTGAAGAAGCATGTTCCTCCACTGGGCTGGAAACACAGGGGGGTCCTCCAGAAAGAGCTGGACGATGTAACTGGGGAGAAGAAAGTATGGACCTCTCTGCTGAAGCTGCTGCCCCCGTGACAAGAATCCAGATAAACAGACCAGAGATAGCAGACGTTGAATATGAACTAATTGGACACGAGGATATTAAAGTAGATTGTTCAGTCATTCAATAGAATGTTTGAGTTTTATACAACATGAAAAATGTGTTCATAAATGATGTGTTCAGTGAACATAACATATTTCTGGCTGTTTTCATTTGCCTGTGTGTGTAGCTTAGTCTGTGATATAGAAAACAGTTTCTGTCAAAGCTTTCATTAATCTCATAAATGGCTGATCAGTTAAACATCAGCCAGGTTTGAGGATGTACTTCACTCCACAGCCGTCAGTGTTGCTTGTTCTTTCACTGCCCTTTTTGTGAGGTCACCAAATTCAGACCAGCACAGATGGACAAAACCCAACAGCACATACAAAGCCACTTGAGAAAGGCAATCATCATGGAGGTGTGTACAGTATATGTTTAGTTAGTTCCTCGTATATTGCATCATAAAAGTCTAACCGTTTACATTTTTATGTTTGACAGACTATCCGATACACAGATGTGGGCTGCAGACCAGAACCTCACGTCCATTGTCATGTGCGTGTCAATGTGTGTCAATGCGCGCGCGTGTGTCAATGTGCGTCAATGCTTGCGCTCGTGTCAATGTGCGTCAATGCTTGCGTGCGTGTCAATGCGTGTGCGTGTGTCAATATGCTTGCGCGCGTGTCAATGTGCGTCAATGCTTGCGCGCGTGTCAATGTGCGTCAATGCGCCCGTGCGTGTCAATGCGTGTGCGTGCGTCAATATGCGCGCGAGTGTCAATGTGCGTCAATGCTTGCGCGCGTGTCAATGTGCGTCAATGCTTGCGCGTGTGTCAATGTGCGTCAATGCTTGCGCGTGTCAACACACAACACACGCACGCACACATAAAACAAATGCGCGCACGTCACATAAAACAAATGCGCGCACGCACACATAAAACAAATGCGCGCACGCACATATTAAAGAAATGCGCACGCGCACACAAAACAAATGCGCAAGAGCACACAAAACAAATGCGCGCGCACAGATAAAACAAATGCACACGCACACAACACACGCACGCACACATTAAACAAATGCGCACACCCACATAAAACAAACGCGCACGCACACATAAAACACACGCATGCATACACAGACATGCACTGACAAACGCACACACACACGGTGACATGCAAACATAAAACACACGCACGCACGCACACATAAAACAAACGCGGATTTTATAGGTTTGTTTGTGATCTGTAGTTATGCGTTTGTGTGCATGTCATTGGTGTGTGTGCGCATGTGTCAGTGTGTGTCTGCGTGTGCGTGCGTGTGTGTGTTTTATGTGTGCATGTCACCGTGTGTGTGCGTGTGTCAGTGCATGTCTGTGTGTGCATGCGTGTGTTTTGTGTGCGTCCGCGTTTGTTTTATGTGTGCGTGCGTGCGTGTGTTTTATGTGTGCATGTCACATGAAACAAATGCGCGCACGCACACATAAAACAAATGCGCGCATGCACACATAAAACAAATGCGCGCATGCACACATAAAACAAATGCGCGCATGCACACATAAAACAAATGCGCGCATGCACACATAAAGCAAATGCGCGCATGCACACATAAAACAAATGCGCGCACGTCACATAAAACAAATGCGCGCACGCACACATAAAACAAATGCGCGCACGCACATATTAAAGAAATGCGCACGCGCACACAAAACAAATGCGCAAGAGCACACAAAACAAATGCGCGCGCACAGATAAAACAAATGCACACGCACACAACACACGCACGCACACATTAAACAAATGCGCACACCCACATAAAACAAACGCGCACGCACACATAAAACACACGCATGCATACACAGACATGCACTGACAAACGCACACACACACGGTGACATGCAAACATAAAACACACGCACGCACGCACACATAAAACAAACGCGGATTTTATAGGTTTGTTTGTGATCTGTAGTTATGCGTTTGTGTGCATGTCATTGGTGTGTGTGCGCATGTGTCAGTGTGTGTCTGCGTGTGCGTGCGTGTGTGTGTTTTATGTGTGCATGTCACCGTGTGTGTGCGTGTGTCAGTGCATGTCTGTGTGTGCATGCGTGTGTTTTGTGTGCGTCCGCGTTTGTTTTATGTGTGCGTGCGTGCGTGTGTTTTATGTGTGCATGTCACATGAAACAAATGCGCGCACGCACACATAAAACAAATGCGCGCATGCACACATAAAACAAATGCGCGCATGCACACATAAAACAAATGCGCGCGCGCGCACATAACACAAATGCGCGCACGTCACATAAAACAAATGCGCGCACGCACGCATAAAACAAATGCGCGCACGCACATATTAAAGAAATGCGCACGCGCACACAAAACAAATGCGCAAGAGCACACAAAACAAATGCGCGCACACAGATAAAACAAATGCACACGCACACAACACACGCACGCACACATTAAACAAATGCGCACACCCACATTAAACAAACGCGCACGCACACATAAAACACACGCATGCATACACAGACATGCACTGACAAACGCACACACACACGGTGACATGCAAACATAAAACACACGCACGCACGCACACATAAAACAAACGCGGGTTTAATAGGTTTGTTTGTGATGTGTAGTTATGCGTTTGTGTGCATGTCACCGTGTGTGTGCGTGTGTCAGTGCATGTCTGTGTGTGCATGCGTGTGTTTTGTGTGCGTCCGCGTTTGTTTTATGTGTGCGTGCGTGCGTGTGTTTTATGTGTGCATGTCACATGAAACAAATGCGCGCACGCACACATAAAACAAATGCGCGCATGCACACATAAAACAAATGCGCGCATGCACACATAAAACAAATGCGCGCATGCACACATAGAGCAAATGCGCGCATGCACACATAAAACAAATGCGCGCACGTCACATAAAACAAATGCGCGCACGCACACATAAAACAAATGCGCGCACGCACATATTAAAGAAATGCGCACGCGCACACAAAACAAATGCGCAAGAGCACACAAAACAAATGCGCGCGCACAGATAAAACAAATGCACACGCACACAACACACGCACGCACACATTAAACAAATGCGCACACCCACATAAAACAAACGCGCACGCACACATAAAACACACGCATGCATACACAGACATGCACTGACAAACGCACACACACACGGTGACATGCAAACATAAAACACACGCACGCACACATAAAACAAACGCGGATTTTATAGGTTTGTTTGTGATCTGTAGTTATGCGTTTGTGTGCATGTCATTGGTGTGTGTGCGCATGTGTCAGTGTGTGTCTGCGTGTGCGTGCGTGTGTGTGTTTTATGTGTGCATGTCACCGTGTGTGTGCGTGTGTCAGTGCATGTCTGTGTGTGCATGCGTGTGTGTGTTTTATGTGTGCATGTCACCGTGTGTGTGCGTGTGTCAGTGCATGTCTGTGTGTGCATGCGTGTGTTTTGTGTGCGTCCGCGTTTGTTTTATGTGTGCGTGCGTGCGTGTGTTTTATGTGTGCATGTCACATGAAACAAATGCGCGCACGCACACATAAAACAAATGCGCGCATGCACACATAAAACAAATGCGCGCATGCACACATAAAACAAATGCGCGCGCGCGCACACAAAACACACGGATGCACACACAGACATGCACTGACACACGCACACACACACGGTGACATGCACACATAAAACAAACGCGGACGCACACAAAACAAACGCGCACGCACACATAAAACACACGCATGCATACATAGACATGCACTGACAAACGCACACACACACGGTGACATGCAAACATAAAACACACGCACGCACGAACACATAAAACAAACGCGGATTTTTTTTAGAATAGAATAGAATAGAAAAGCTTTATTCATCCCCAGAGGGGAAACACACTTTCACAACAGCGCAGATTAAAAAAATATATATATAGGTTTGTTTGTGATGTGTAGTTATGCGTTTGTGTGCATGTCACTGGTGTGTGTGCGCATGTGTCAGTGTGTGTCTGCGTGTGCGTGCGTGTGTGTGTTTTATGTGTGCATGTCACCGTGTGTGTGTGCGTGTGTCAGTGCATGTCTGTGTGTGCATGCGTGTGTTTAATGTGTGCGTGCGCGTTTGTTTTGTGTGCGTCCGCGTTTGTTTTATGTGTGCGTGCGTGCGTGTGTTTATGTGTGCATGTCACCGTGTGTGTGGGCGTGTGTCAGTGCATGTCTGTGTGTGCATGCGTGTGTTTTAGGTGTGCGTGCGCGTTTCTTTGATGTGTGCGTCCGCGTTTGTTTTATGTGTGCGTGCGTGCGTGTGTTTTATGTGTGCATGTCACCGTGTGTGTGTGCGTTTGTCAGTGCATGTCCGTGTACGCATGCGTGTGTTTTATGTGTGCGTGCGCGTTTGTTTTATGTGGGTGTGCGCATTTGTTTAATGTGTGCGTTCGTGCACAGTAAATTTCCAAGTGTCAAAAAGGAAGTGTTAATGTATTTTAACTATTTCATAGACTGGTTTAACTCTTCCAGATGTAACACAACAACAACAGGTGTAAAACGTGGCTCCTCCCCCTGCAGTGCTGTTGTCAATATCCAGAGTTAAAACCCAGGTGTTATTTATTCAGTGTAAAAAGTGAATGAACACTGTCAAGGGTCAATTTAACAATATTCAGTGTTAATATCTTAATATGCTCCGCCCATTTCAAATGATCCAGAAGTTTCTAGAGTAATTGGACCTCATGGACCACCGCCATGTTTCCATTGGTAAAGACTGTGGTAAGTCTCTCCATCTGCTGACTTATATTTAAATGAATTAAACGATTTATACAATTGTATTCACCGTGACTGTACTACCATTCGCTTTTTAGACTTCTAATGTAGATGAATTGCTATGTGGTTCACCAACATTAAGTTACATTCTATTACTTGTAATGCGGTACAGTTAACCTGCGCAGTGAACACCACGTGTAGACACTTGTAACCAATACCACTATGGATTATTGTGTATATTCGGTTTATGGTGCTCGCTCAAAACAACAGATGTATATGCTGTCTGTACATGCGCGCGCCAGTAAGTACGGTAGTTCATTCCCGCGCCACTCCCCCTCTGTCAGGCTTTAGTTTTTAGTAATGTAACCCAGCCGTTTATTTGTCGTTTTATGTTTCAATTATTTTCACTGGAAGTATATAATTAAACCCAGTTGTTATTTTCGTGTTTTATGTTTTATTACTTTTCAATGCATGTATCGCATCAAGACACTGTCGCTTTAAGACGGCCATTGTTTTTTACCTGCGTTCCACGGATGAGACGCGTGGTGTTCAGATGCTTCAGCGGCTCAGAGACTGAGACACGTGTAAGTAAGTAAGTAAGTAAGTAATATTTATTTATATAGCGCTTTTCGAGACCAGGGTCACAAAGCGCTTTAACAATCAAAAACAATACTCAAAACAGTACATACTTCAAAGATCAAGACAACACCGAGAACAACAAGTTCGAGAAATTCAAGGAAAAGCCTGAACAAATAGAAACGTCTTAAGATGTTTCTTAAAGGAGTCAGTAGACTCCATCAAGCGCAAAGAGAGAGGAAGATTGTTCCAAAGCTTAGGAGCAACAGCCTGAAAAGATTTCTCTCCTCTGGTCCTGAGCCGTGTGCGTGGAACCATCAGTAGATTCTGATCCACAGACCTCAGAGACCGAGCTGGGGTGTAAGGCTGGATCAGATCAGTGATGTAAGGAGGAGCCTGACCATGAATAGCTCTGAAAGTAAGAACCAGAATTTTAAAGTTGATCCTGAAAGAAACTGGAAGCCAGTGAAGAGTTTTAAGGATCGGAGAAATGTGAGTTCTCCTACTTGAGCGGGTCAGAATTCTCGCTGCAGAGTTCTGAATCAACTGCAGACGAGACAGCTCCTTCTTGTTAAGACATGAAAACAAACCGTTACAATAGTCCAGACGAGAAGAAACAAACGCATGGATTACAAGCTCCAGATCATGTTGTGACAACATTTTCCTAAGTTTAGAGATTTTTCTCAGTTGAAGGAAACACTTTCTGGTCAGTTTTCTGCAGTGTTGAACAAGAGACATGTCTTTATCAAATACAACACCCAGGTTTCTCAGGCTCAGTTTGACAGACTGACCTAAGTCACCCAAGTACTGACTCAACCATGGAATCTTATCATCAGGAGCAATCACCAGAGTTTCAGTTTTGTCCACATTAAGCTGTAAAGTGTGCCAACGCTCCTGCAATTTTACTGAATACACTCGCTTATCACTCCTAGGTGAGCCTAAACAATACGTTTATATTATTGTTTATATTGCTGTGTGTAAATGAATGTTGTGTCGAAGCAGCTATTTAAGTTTTTGTGTGAAACTTGAAGCATTGTTTTATAACTTTATTCAAGTGTATATTTTCGATAGTATTTTATATTGTACTGTTTCACTTTGTTTTGAAAGTAAGTTGCACTTTATATTTTGTTATCGCGTGGTGTTCAGATGCTTCAGCGGCTCAGAGTTCACCGCATCTGTTATTTAACACGCCGATTAAACGTTCGTGCTGTTGTATGGTTAACAAGCGTTGAATGTGTTGAAGGTGCCGTAGCTAAGAATCTTGAATATTAATAAAATAAATCGCCTACCATGACCCACCAATATAGCAAACTTTTTATTGGAATATAAATATATTTTCGTCCTTCAAAATAACAAACAAAATACGTGTGTGAGTTACATTATAATTAAAAAAGCTACGTTTTAGCGAACTAGCTCTCGTGTTAACGCACCACAGAAAGTTACATTACACGCAATGAAACATTATTTCTGAGTCTTAAAGCAATAATGATATCTTACCTCAATAGACGAGTGACGCGCACCTGATTCCGTCAAGTTATGCACAAACGTGAGGATAAAATGCGATCGATCTTTGTCAACAAGTGTGACGTCATCATCCGGAAGTTGCGTATGCGGCAATTTGAAAACTTTTTAGCTGACGCTAAATTTAAACTAAACTTAACTCGGTCTTTATACAAGCACGCATCTACTATTGTATTCATGGCGCTTTTAAACAAACAAGCACAATATCTCATTGTATTCCTGTGGTGTGACGTCACCGCTGCAGGATCAGTTGATTAGCATGTGTGACGTCACCCCTGCAGACTCGCGATTAATGTTGACAAACGTCACGTAGACGCTCATAATCGCAGCTAAATAAAAAGAAAACATATGTCCATAAACGCAATCTCAATGAAAGCTTCTATTTTCATAGAAAAGCGCACCGGATTATAAAGAGGATCAAGCGAAATAGCACAGACTTTATTTTACTCATTCATAAAACAATGTCAACATTATGGAGTTGAAACACCTAAAAATATACAATATAGTCACTTTTACAGGACCTTTTAAGCATGTTTTAATCCGCGAGAGCTTCTTGACTTCCGCGATGCGTAAACAATCCAAGCTCCAAAAAATTAAAATTAAGCATTTTTACCGATTTATATTCACTCTGTACCTCCTTAAAGTGGTTTGAGGTCGTTAAGCACAATCAGGATTAGAATCACACTGTTGACATTAAACATTTCAAATGAGCTTCATAGTTGTAGAATTACGGTAGCCAAATGAAACAGCGACACGTCACGTTACCAAGGCAACGAAGAGATGGGCGACGCGTCAAATGTAACCCGGGTCGTTTGAATCCGACGTCGGGGGGTGCTCTGTATAATACTGGGTGACCCGTGCGTGTCAATGCGTGCGCGCGTGTCAATGTGCGTCAATACGTGTGTGTCAATGTGCGTCAATGTGCGTCAATACGTGTGTGTGTGTGTCAATGTGCGTCAATGCGTGCGGGTGTGTCAATGCGTATAGACGTGTGTTTATATGTGTGTACATATATGTGTGTATGTGTATAGACGTGTGTGTGTATATATGTGTGTGTATGTGTATAGACGTGTGTGTGTATATATATGTGTGTATGTGTATAGACGTGTGTGTGTGTATATATGTGTGTGTATAGACGTGTGTATATATATGTGTGTATGTGTATAGACGTGTGTGTATATGTGTGTATGTGTATAGACGTGTGTGTGTGTGTGTGTGTGTGTATATATATATACGTGTGTGTGTTTATATATGTGTGTATGTGTATAGACGTGTGTGTGTATATATATGTGTGTATATGTGTGTATGTGTATAGACGTGTGTGTGTGTATATGTGTGTATGTGTATAGACGTGTGTGTATATATATGTGTGTATATGTGTGTATGTGTATAGACGTGTGTGTATATATATGTGTGTATGTGTATAGACGTGTGTGTGTATATGTATATGTGTGTATGTGTATAGACGGTGTGTGTGTGTGTGTGTGTGTGTATATACTGTATATATATTGTAACGATCCTGTTTGTTCTGTTCATTAATGTTGCGGGCACTTTAAGAAGGTGAGTCTGTGCGCATGCGCAGTTGTTGTTAGAGAGATTTCGCGTTCAACTAGTGGTGTGAAGAACGAGCGGCGTTGGTTGTGGCCGAAACAATAACCTCTCTGTGAGTACAGCGAACAAAGAAACAATATCTGTGCAAGACAACCGTCTGGTCATGTGTGGAGGACCAAACGTTACATTGGTGTCAGAAGCGACTTTTTCGGACCTGCTCCTGAGGCGAAGCTAACGGTTATTAGCAACGAACTTTGCTAACGAACGTCCCCGGTATGTACGGGAAAGTGAAGAGCGAAAGTGAGGAGATGGACGTTGGTGCGAGACGACGGGACCATGCTCAACAGTTAAGAGACGCTGTGTTACAACTCTCAGAAGAAGAATGTGCGTCAATGCGTGCGCCAATGTGCAGCAACTGGGCTTCATCAAGTATCAAACAGATCACACATCACACCTACCATGATTTTGTTCAATGAGATGAAAACTTATTTGATGTTCAATCCAGTGTTCAGGTTGACTTCAGTGCTTATGTTTTAGTAGAAGTGAAGCTGTGGTGCTTTAGTTTAATACATGGACACAGCACTAAACTTTGTTGTTGGTTGTTAGTTGTTTTTTTAGATTTTGGGATCAACCGTCACTTTTTAGTAATGGGAGAATTATTTCTCTGCACTGTGCGAGTCGTCCCAGAGCCATTGTTCAGCCTGAAGCCAATACGTTTTTAGGTTGAAAAGTTTGCCCCCCTGAAAAAATGTAATGCCCCCCCTTAAATGTTTTTCTGCAGCCGGGTCTGTCAGTGTTATACTAGATCCACTCAGTATAAACTGTTGTCAACATTGAAGTCAAATCATCTCCAGAAATGATACTTTGTGATGAAGTCTTAATGTTAAAAGAGACAAATGTAATAAGATCTTTAATGAATCAATTCATGTACATTTATATCAAACCTGCTATTCCCTGCATGATGGGATCAGAAACACTAGAATTCTACTTTCTCGGGACGTTTTAGATTTACAACGACGACATCATTAAAAGTGTGAACTGCAGTCACACTGCAAGTTTATGTCCATAATCCTTAGATATTCTCTCCAAATGAGAACAATTTAACAGAAGAGTTTAACATTACCTTGGCTGTAGTCATGCTCTGTAGACAGAAGCTTCACCTGCACAGGTGATCTCATTAGCTCGTCCTGTCTCTCCACCTGCACGCAAAGCAACTTGTACTCTCTGCTGCCCTCTAGTGTTGCTAAAACGATTTATTATGTCCAATAAACAAACCTACAGAAAGACTTAACAGTGTGGGTCTTTCTTTTTATTTCAAGGGTCCCCATTTTATCTCAAACATCAATATAGCTAATATTTAACACTAATTGGTAAATATCAAACATGTATGCTTCATTACAGTTGAAACAATTGTTCTCTGGTAACAAATATTTATCATTAAACATGTGTGTTCATGTATGATCCATGGCACTCATCATGATGGACAAATATGATGGAAAAACATTCTATTAGTGTCAGTACAGTACACGAGGTTGGAAATCAACCACGCATTTGCGCATGCGTTGTCCACCTACAAGGAGGTTTATAACGGTCAGACGCGGAAGAATCTACGAAACTATCACTGATAGATTCTCAAAAATCATCTGATATTAAATGATCTTTTCTCTCAAGGATAAGGATGTTGAAGGAGTGACGTCACAGTGTCCACTGTTGAAGGATAAGGATGTTGAGTGTCCAGCTGGAAGGAGCACAGGTACATGTTGTGGTTTATTAAAGTCTCTTTTCATTTTATTGACATCGGTAAATGTAACGCTAAGTTTAAGTGAAGGTATCAAGACCTGTCGCCCTTCCCAGCTATCTTCTAAATAATCCACGGAGGAAAAATTCAGAAAAAAAAGTCTTATATAGATCCAGAGCGGTCCGTAATAGGAACAAAAAAACAAAACAGGCACTCGGGGCGAAGGCAGGGCACTTCTGGAGATCGGGGTCCCAACAGCAACTAAAACAAAAAGACAAAAGGACTCACTTGAGTAAATAAAAGTGCTGACAACGTCAGGAGTATCCAAAGGATTATCCAGTTGTGATTCAAAGGCGAGGAGCGAGATCGAAAGGACAGCCAACCTGGTCTGGAAACGCAATACTCTGGCGAGTTCTTCCGGGTAGAGACGCTCCTTATCAATGGGAAGAACCCGCCACTCCATCATCCCCAGCCGCGCACCTGCCAGCGTCTGTCACTCAAAACACAGGACACATGAAAACGGAAAACCACCTTCAAAATAAAACAAAAGAACATAAGCATGACACTTGTATGTTGATTCTATCAAATGTATTCTGCCTATTTTAAATGTTGACCTTTTTTCTTATAAGAGTAACTGTCAGGAGTCTTGATGTAAAACGTCACTCAAATGTGTCATTTATTTATTTCTCTCACAGGATTCAGAGTCAATGTTCATTGCACAGAATTTCCATCTCCGTCCTGCACTGTCTGTGATGATGGAACTTACATGGACAAATTGAACCGAGAGAAACATGGTTTCAAGTGTCTCGTCTGTACTGAAGGTAAAGTTTGTTCTTCACTAGAATGATGAGTTGGTCAGTATGTAGATGTGATGTAGAATTTGTTATTGACTAACAGGACTGAGAGAGATCAGATCCTGTACCTTCACAGCAAACACCAAGTGTGAACCTCTGGAGGGTTTTTTCTGTGTGGACGGCTCAGTGGACACATGTGTGGCAGCACAGCAACACTCCACATGTGAACCAGGACAGTTCATCATCAGAGCAGGCGAGTTTCACATCCAACATGTGAAATGCAAGAGTGCAGAAACTATAAGACACACACAATGTTCTTCACAGGAACGTCCTCCACAGACACTGAGTGTGGAACCTGCAGTGAAGGAACATTTTCAAATGGAACGTTCACGTCATGTCAGGATCACAAACAGTGAGTGAAGCTTCACAAATGTTTGCTCCAGATGTTTTCTTCTAAACTGTCTCCACTTGTCTTTGTAGATGTTCAACATATCTACGAGAAGGAACTATTTCTTCTGACTCTGTATGTCGAGAAGGTTTGACACCAGGAGAAGTGGCTGGAATTATTGTTGCTGTGATCGTTCTACTGATCACATGTTCTGTAGTTTATTGGTATAAAAAAAGAAAAAGAGGTAAAAAACAAATGCATTCATAAAAATCACATTATTATATTGATTTGTGTTTATCTGGAGTCATTTCCTTGAATTATTTTTCTCCTTAACCAGATGGAAAAGAGTTCAAGAGAAGAAGGAAGGTATGTAAGAATGTTTTTTAGTCATTTATCAAAGTGATTTAATGTTTAAATGTAATGTTGATTAATTTTGCAAATGTCATCACTTGTACAATTAAAATGAATGTCAATTTTGGTTTAATATCTTCAGCACTGCAGTATTTGTGCATCAGAGAAACGATCATTATTTCTTATTAGGAGGTGGCAGTGGGAATGAATGAATGTATGGATTCAACGGAGCATCCGTGAGAATTTCAATTAGTTTGAGCTTTTTTTTTAATCTAAACTGACTTATTTTTTTCTTGTCTTAGATCAATTTATTCATCTGAGAATAAGTCCGATGAAGTGGAACATGTTCCACTGATGGTAGAACCCGGGGAAGACCCAGAACACACTGAAGAAGCATGTTCCTCCACTGGGCTGGAAACACAGGGGGGTCCTCCAGAAAGAGCTGGACGATGTAACTGGGGAGAAGAAAGTATGGACCTCTCTGCTGAAGCTGCTGCCCCCGTGACAAGAATCCAGATAAACAGACCAGAGATAGCAGACGTTGAATATGAACTAATTGGACACGAGGATATTAAAGTAGATTGTTCAGTCATTCAATAGAATGTTTGAGTTTTATACAACATGAAAAATGTGTTCATAAATGATGTGTTCAGTGAACATAACATATTTCTGGCTGTTTTCATTTGCCTGTGTGTGTAGCTTAGTCTGTGATATAGAAAACAGTTTCTGTCAAAGCTTTCATTAATCTCATAAATGGCTGATCAGTTAAACATCAGCCAGGTTTGAGGATGTACTTCACTCCACAGCCGTCAGTGTTGCTTGTTCTTTCACTGCCCTTTTTGTGAGGTCACCAAATTCAGACCAGCACAGATGGACAAAACCCAACAGCACATACAAAGCCACTTGAGAAAGGCAATCATCATGGAGGTGTGTACAGTATATGTTTAGTTAGTTCCTCGTATATTGCATCATAAAAGTCTAACCGTTTACATTTTTATGTTTGACAGACTATCCGATACACAGATGTGGGCTGCAGACCAGAACCTCACGTCCATTGTCATGTGCGTGTCAATGTGTGTCAATGCGCGCGTGTGTCAATGTGCGTCAATGCTTGCGCGCGTGTCAATGTGCGTCAATGCTTGCGTGCGTGTCAATGCGTGTGCGTGTGTCAATATGCTTGCGCGCGTGTCAATGTGCGTCAATGCTTGCGCGCGTGTCAATGTGCGTCAATGCGCGCGTGCGTGTCAATGTGCGTCAATGCGCCCGTGCGTGTCAATGCGTGTGCGTGCGTCAATATGCGCGAGTGTCAATGTGCGTCAATGCTTGCGCGCGTGTCAATGTGAGTCAATGCTTGCGCGTGTGTCAATGTGCGTCAATGCTTGCGCGTGTCAACACACAACACACGCACGCACACATTAAACAAATGCGCACACCCACATTAAACAAACGCGCACGCACACATAAAACACACGCATGCATACACAGACATGCACTGACAAACGCACACACACACGGTGACATGCAAACATAAAACACACGCACGCACGCACACATAAAACAAACGCGGATTTTATAGGTTTGTTTGTGATCTGTAGTTATGCGTTTGTGTGCATGTCATTGGTGTGTGTGCGCATGTGTCAGTGTGTGTCTGCGTGTGCGTGCGTGTGTGTGTTTTATGTGTGCATGTCACCGTGTGTGTGAGTGTGTCAGTGCATGTCTGTGTGTGCATGCGTGTGTTTTGTGTGCGTCCGCGTTTGTTTTATGAGTGCGTGCGTGCGTGTGTTTTATGTGTGCATTACACATGAAACAAATGCGCGCACGCACACATAAAACAAATGCGCGCATGCACACATAAAACAAATGCGCGCATGCACACATAAAGCAAATGCGCGCATGCACACATAAAACAAATGCGCGCACGTCACATAAAACAAATGCGCGCACGCACACATAAAACAAATGCGCGCACGCACATATTAAAGAAATGCGCACGCGCACACAAAACAAATGCGCAAGAGCACACAAAACAAATGCGCGCGCACAGATAAAACAAATGCACACGCACACAACACACGCACGCACACATTAAACAAATGCGCACACCCACATTAAACAAACGCGCACGCACACATAAAACACACGCATGCATACACAGACATGCACTGACAAACGCACACACACACGGTGACATGCAAACATAAAACACACGCACGCACGCACACATAAAACAAACGCGGGTTTTATAGGTTTGTTTGTGATGTGTAGTTATGCGTTTGTGTGCATGTCATTGGTGTGTGTGCGCATGTGTCAGTGTGTGTCTGCGTGTGCGTGCGTGTGTGTGTTTTATGTGTGCATGTCACCGTGTGTGTGCGTGTGTCAGTGCATGTCTGTGTGTGCATGCGTGTGTTTTGTGTGCGTCCGCGTTTGTTTTATGTGTGCGTGCGTGCGTGTGTTTTATGTGTGCATGTCACATGAAACAAATGCGCGCACGCACACATAAAACAAATGCGCGCATGCACACATAAAACAAATGCGCGCATGCACACATAAAACAAATGCGCGCATGCACACATAAAGCAAATGCGCGCATGCACACATAAAACAAATGCGCGCACGTCACATAAAACAAATGCGCGCACGCACACATAAAACAAATGCGCGCACGCACATATTAAAGAAATGCGCACGCGCACACAAAACAAATGCGCAAGAGCACACAAAACAAATGCGCGCGCACAGATAAAACAAATGCACACGCACACAACACACACACGCACACATTAAACAAATGCGCACACCCACATTAAACAAACGCGCACGCACACATAAAACACACGCATGCATACACAGACATGCACTGACAAACGCACACACACACGGTGACATGCAAACATAAAACACACGCACGCACGCACGCACACATAAAACAAACGCGGATTTTATAGGTTTGTTTGTGATCTGTAGTTATGCGTTTGTGTGCATGTCATTGGTGTGTGTGCGCATGTGTCAGTGTGTGTCTGCGTGTGCGTGCGTGTTTGTGTTTTATGTGTGCATGTCACCGTGTGTGTGCGTGTGTCAGTGCATGTCTGTGTGTGCATGCGTGTGTGTGTTTTATGTGTGCATGTCACCGTGTGTGTGCGTGTGTCAGTGCATCTCTGTGTGTGCATGCGTGTGTTTTGTGTGCGTCCGCGTTTGTTTTATGTGTGCGTGCGTGCGTGTGTTTTATGTGTGCATGTCACATGAAACAAATGCGCGCACGCACACATAAAACAAATGCGCGCATGCACACATAAAACAAATGCGCGCATGCACACATAAAACAAATGCGCGCGCGCGCACACAAAACACACGGATGCACACACAGACATGCACTGACACACGCACACACACACGGTGACATGCACACATAAAACAAACGCGGACGCACACAAAACAATGTGCGTCAATGCTTGCGCGTGTCAACACACAACACACGCACGCACACATTAAACAAATGCGCACACCCACATTAAACAAACGCGCACGCACACATAAAACACACGCATGCATACACAGACATGCACTGACAAACGCACACACACACGGTGACATGCAAACATAAAACACACGCACGCACGCACACATAATGCGTGTGTTTTGTGTGCGTCCGCGTTTGTTTTATGTGTGCGTGCGTGCGTGTGTTTTATGTGTGCATGTCACATGAAACAAATGCGCGCACGCACACATAAAACAAATGCGCGCATGCACACATAAAACAAATGCGCGCATGCACACATAAAGCAAATGCGCGCATGCACACATAACACAAATGCGCGCATGCACACATAACACAAATGCGCGCACGTCACATAAAACAAATGCGCGCACGCACACATAAAACAAATGCGCGCACGCACATATTAAAGAAATGCGCACGCGCACACAAAACAAATGCGCAAGAGCACACAAAACAAATGCGCGCGCACAGATAAAACAAATGCACACGCACACAACACACGCACGCACACATTAAACAAATGCGCACACCCACATAAAACAAACGCGCACGCACACATAAAACACACGCATGCATACACAGACATGCACTGACAAACGCACACACACACGGTGACATGCAAACATAAAACACACGCACGCACGCACACATAAAACAAACGCGGGTTTTATAGGTTTGTTTGTGATGTGTAGTTATGCGTTTGTGTGCATGTCATTGGTGTGTGTGCGCATGTGTCAGTGTGTGTCTGCGTGTGCGTGCGTGTGTGTGTTTTATGTGTGCATGTCACCGTGTGTGTGCGTGTGTCAGTGCATGTCTGTGTGTGCATGCGTGTGTGTGTTTTATGTGTGCATGTCACCGTGTGTGTGCGTGTGTCAGTGCATGTCTGTGTGTGCATGCGTGTGTTTTGTGTGCGTCCGCGTTTGTTTTATGTGTGCGTGCGTGCGTGTGTTTTTATGTGTGCATGTCACATGAAACAAATGCGCGCACGCACACATAAAACAAATGCGCGCATGCACACATAAAACAAATGCGCGCATGCACACATAAAACAAATGCGCGCGCGCACACAAAACACACGGATGCACACACAGACATGCACTGACACACGCACACACACACGGTGACATGCACACATAAAACAAACGCGGACGCACACAAAACAAACGCGCACGCACACATAAAACACACGCATGCATACATAGACATGCACTGACAAACGCACACACACACGGTGACATGCAAACATAAAACACACGCACGCACGAACACATAAAACAAACGCGGATTTTTTTTAGAATAGAATAGAATAGAAAAGCTTTATTCATCCCCAGAGGGGAAACACACTTTCACAACAGCGCAGATTAAAAAAAATATATATAGGTTTGTTTGTGATGTGTAGTTATGCGTTTGTGTGCATGTCACTGGTGTGTGTGCGCATGTGTCAGTGTGTGTCTGCGTGTGCGTGCGTGTGTGTGTTTTATGTGTGCATGTCACCGTGTGTGTGTGCGTGTGTCAGTGCATGTCTGTGTGTGCATGCGTGTGTTTAATGTGTGCGTGCGCGTTTGTTTTGTGTGCGTCCGCGTTTGTTTTATGTGTGCGTGCGTGCGTGTGTTTATGTGTGCATGTCACCGTGTGTGTGGGCGTGTGTCAGTGCATGTCTGTGTGTGCATGCGTGTGTTTTAGGTGTGCGTGCGCGTTTCTTTGATGTGTGCGTCCGCGTTTGTTTTATGTGTGCGTGCGTGCGTGTGTTTTATGTGTGCATGTCACCGTGTGTGTGTGCGTTTGTCAGTGCATGTCCGTGTACGCATGCGTGTGTTTTATGTGTGCGTGCGCGTTTGTTTTATGTGGGTGTGCGCATTTGTTTAATGTGTGCGTTCGTGCACAGTAAATTTCCAAGTGTCAAAAAGGAAGTGTTAATGTATTTTAACTATTTCATAGACTGGTTTAACTCTTCCAGATGTAACACAACAACAACAGGTGTAAAACGTGGCTCCTCCCCCTGCAGTGCTGTTGTCAATATCCAGAGTTAAAACCCAGGTGTTATTTATTCAGTGTAAAAAGTGAATGAACACTGTCAAGGGTCAATTTAACAATATTCAGTGTTAATATCTTAATATGCTCCGCCCATTTCAAATGATCCAGAAGTTTCTAGAGTAATTGGACCTCATGGACCACCGCCATGTTTCCATTGGTAAAGACTGTGGTAAGTCTCTCCATCTGCTGACTTATATTTAAATGAATTAAACGATTTATACAATTGTATTCACCGTGACTGTACTACCATTCGCTTTTTAGACTTCTAATGTAGATGAATTGCTATGTGGTTCACCAACATTAAGTTACATTCTATTACTTGTAATGCGGTACAGTTAACCTGCGCAGTGAACACCACGTGTAGACACTTGTAACCAATACCACTATGGATTATTGTGTATATTCGGTTTATGGTGCTCGCTCAAAACAACAGATGTATATGCTGTCTGTACATGCGCGCGCCAGTAAGTACGGTAGTTCATTCCCGCGCCACTCCCCCTCTGTCAGGCTTTAGTTTTTAGTAATGTAACCCAGCCGTTTATTTGTCGTTTTATGTTTCAATTATTTTCACTGGAAGTATATAATTAAACCCAGTTGTTATTTTCGTGTTTTATGTTTTATTACTTTTCAATGCATGTATCGCATCAAGACACTGTCGCTTTAAGACGGCCATTGTTTTTTACCTGCGTTCCACGGATGAGACGCGTGGTGTTCAGATGCTTCAGCGGCTCAGAGACTGAGACACGTGTAAGTAAGTAAGTAAGTAAGTAATATTTATTTATATAGCGCTTTTCGAGACCAGGGTCACAAAGCGCTTTAACAATCAAAAACAATACTCAAAACAGTACATACTTCAAAGATCAAGACAACACCGAGAACAACAAGTTCGAGAAATTCAAGGAAAAGCCTGAACAAATAGAAACGTCTTAAGATGTTTCTTAAAGGAGTCAGTAGACTCCATCAAGCGCAAAGAGAGAGGAAGATTGTTCCAAAGCTTAGGAGCAACAGCCTGAAAAGATTTCTCTCCTCTGGTCCTGAGCCGTGTGCGTGGAACCATCAGTAGATTCTGATCCACAGACCTCAGAGACCGAGCTGGGGTGTAAGGCTGGATCAGATCAGTGATGTAAGGAGGAGCCTGACCATGAATAGCTCTGAAAGTAAGAACCAGAATTTTAAAGTTGATCCTGAAAGAAACTGGAAGCCAGTGAAGAGTTTTAAGGATCGGAGAAATGTGAGTTCTCCTACTTGAGCGGGTCAGAATTCTCGCTGCAGAGTTCTGAATCAACTGCAGACGAGACAGCTCCTTCTTGTTAAGACATGAAAACAAACCGTTACAATAGTCCAGACGAGAAGAAACAAACGCATGGATTACAAGCTCCAGATCATGTTGTGACAACATTTTCCTAAGTTTAGAGATTTTTCTCAGTTGAAGGAAACAGTTTCTGGTCAGTTTTCTGCAGTGTTGAACAAGAGACATGTCTTTATCAAATACAACACCCAGGTTTCTCAGGCTCAGTTTGACAGACTGACCTAAGTCACCCAAGTACTGACTCAACCATGGAATCTTATCATCAGGAGCAATCACCAGAGTTTCAGTTTTGTCCACATTAAGCTGTAAAGTGTGCCAACGCTCCTGCAATTTTACTGAATACACTCGCTTATCACTCCTAGGTGAGCCTAAACAATACGTTTATATTATTGTTTATATTGCTGTGTGTAAATGAATGTTGTGTCGAAGCAGCTATTTAAGTTTTTGTGTGAAACTTGAAGCATTGTTTTATAACTTTATTCAAGTGTATATTTTCGATAGTATTTTATATTGTACTGTTTCACTTTGTTTTGAAAGTAAGTTGCACTTTATATTTTGTTATCGCGTGGTGTTCAGATGCTTCAGCGGCTCAGAGTTCACCGCATCTGTTATTTAACACGCCGATTAAACGTTCGTGCTGTTGTATGGTTAACAAGCGTTGAATGTGTTGAAGGTGCCGTAGCTAAGAATCTTGAATATTAATAAAATAAATCGCCTACCATGACCCACCAATATAGCAAACTTTTTATTGGAATATAAATATATTTTCGTCCTTCAAAATAACAAACAAAATACGTGTGTGAGTTACATTATAATTAAAAAAGCTACGTTTTAGCGAACTAGCTCTCGTGTTAACGCACCACAGAAAGTTACATTACACGCAATGAAACATTATTTCTGAGTCTTAAAGCAATAATGATATCTTACCTCAATAGACGAGTGACGCGCACCTGATTCCGTCAAGTTATGCACAAACGTGAGGATAAAATGCGATCGATCTTTGTCAACAAGTGTGACGTCATCATCCGGAAGTTGCGTATGCGGCAATTTGAAAACTTTTTAGCTGACGCTAAATTTAAACTAAACTTAACTCGGTCTTTATACAAGCACGCATCTACTATTGTATTCATGGCGCTTTTAAACAAACAAGCACAATATCTCATTGTATTCCTGTGGTGTGACGTCACCGCTGCAGGATCAGTTGATTAGCATGTGTGACGTCACCCCTGCAGACTCGCGATTAATGTTGACAAACGTCACGTAGACGCTCATAATCGCAGCTAAATAAAAAGAAAACATATGTCCATAAACGCAATCTCAATGAAAGCTTCTATTTTCATAGAAAAGCGCACCGGATTATAAAGAGGATCAAGCGAAATAGCACAGACTTTATTTTACTCATTCATAAAACAATGTCAACATTATGGAGTTGAAACACCTAAAAATATACAATATAGTCACTTTTACAGGACCTTTTAAGCATGTTTTAATCCGCGAGAGCTTCTTGACTTCCGCGATGCGCAAACAATCCAAGCTCCAAAAAATTAAAATTAAGCATTTTTACCGATTTATATTCACTCTGTACCTCCTTAAAGTGGTTTGAGGTCGTTAAGCACAATCAGGATTAGAATCACACTGTTGACATTAAACATTTCAAATGAGCTTCATAGTTGTAGAATTACGGTAGCCAAATGAAACAGCGACACGTCACGTTACCAAGGCAACGAAGAGATGGGCGACGCGTCAAATGTAACCCGGGTCGTTTGAATCCGACGTCGGGGGGTGCTCTGTATAATACTGGGTGACCCGTGCGTGTCAATGCGTGCGCGCGTGTCAATGTGCGTCAATACGTGTGTGTCAATGTGCGTCAATGTGCGTCAATACGTGTGTGTGTGTCAATGTGCGTCAATGCGTGCGGGTGTGTCAATGCGTATAGACGTGTGTTTATATGTGTGTACATATATGTGTGTATGTGTATAGACGTGTGTGTGTATATATGTGTGTGTATGTGTATAGACGTGTGTGTGTATATATATGTGTGTATGTGTATAGACGTGTGTGTGTGTATATATGTGTGTGTATAGACGTGTGTGTATATATATGTGTGTATGTGTATAGACGTGTGTGTATATGTGTGTATGTGTATAGACGTGTGTGTGTGTGTGTGTATATATATATACGTGTGTGTGTTTATATATGTGTGTATGTGTATAGACGTGTGTGTGTGTATATGTGTGTATGTGTATAGACGTGTGTGTATATATATGTGTGTATATGTGTGTATGTGTATAGACGTGTGTGTATATATATGTGTGTATGTGTATAGACGTGTGTGTGTATATGTATATGTGTATAGACGTGTGTGTGTGTGTGTGTATATACTGTATATATATTGTAACGATCCTGTTTGTTCTGTTCATTAATGTTGCGGGCACTTTAAGAAGGTGAGTCTGTGCGCATGCGCAGTTGTTGTTAGAGAGATTTCGCGTTCAACTAGTGGTGTGAAGAACGAGCGGCGTTGGTTGTGGCCGAAACAATAACCTCTCTGTGAGTACAGCGAACAAAGAAACAATATCTGTGCAAGACAACCGTCTGGTCATGTGTGGAGGACCAAACGTTACATTGGTGTCAGAAGCGACTTTTTCGGACCTGCTCCTGAGGCGAAGCTAACGGTTATTAGCAACGAACTTTGCTAACGAACGTCCCCGGTATGTACGGGAAAGTGAAGAGCGAAAGTGAGGAGATGGACGTTGGTGCGAGACGACGGGACCATGCTCAACAGTTAAGAGACGCTGTGTTACAACTCTCAGAAGAAGAATGTGCGTCAATGCGTGCGCCAATGTGCAGCAACTGGGCTTCATCAAGTATCAAACAGATCACACATCACACCTACCATGATTTTGTTCAATGAGATGAAAACTTATTTGATGTTCAATCCAGTGTTCAGGTTGACTTCAGTGCTTATGTTTTAGTAGAAGTGAAGCTGTGGTGCTTTAGTTTAATACATGGACACAGCACTAAACTTTGTTGTTGGTTGTTAGTTGTTTTTTTAGATTTTGGGATCAACCGTCACTTTTTAGTAATGGGAGAATTATTTCTCTGCACTGTGCGAGTCGTCCCAGAGCCATTGTTCAGCCTGAAGCCAATACGTTTTTAGGTTGAAAAGTTTGCCCCCCTGAAAAAATGTAATGCCCCCCCTTAAATGTTTTTCTGCAGCCGGGTCTGTCAGTGTTATACTAGATCCACTCAGTATAAACTGTTGTCAACATTGAAGTCAAATCATCTCCAGAAATGATACTTTGTGATGAAGTCTTAATGTTAAAAGAGACAAATGTAATAATATCTTTAATGAATCAATTCATGTACATTTATATCAAACCTGCTATTCCCTGCATGATGGGATCAGAAACACTAGAATTCTACTTTCTCGGGACGTTTTAGATTTACAACGACGACATCATTAAAAGTGTGAACTGCAGTCACACTGCAAGTTTATGTCCATAATCCTTAGATATTCTCTCCAAATGAGAACAATTTAACAGAAGAGTTTAACATTACCTTGGCTGTAGTCATGCTCTGTAGACAGAAGCTTCACCTGCACAGGTGATCTCATTAGCTCGTCCTGTCTCTCCACCTGCACGCAAAGCAACTTGTACTCTCTGCTGCCCTCTAGTGTTGCTAAAACGATTTATTATGTCCAATAAACAAACCTACAGAAAGACTTAACAGTGTGGGTCTTTCTTTTTATTTCAAGGGTCCCCATTTTATCTCAAACATCAATATAGCTAATATTTAACACTAATTGGTAAATATCAAACATGTATGCTTCATTACAGTTGAAACAATTGTTCTCTGGTAACAAATATTTATCATTAAACATGTGTGTTCATGTATGATCCATGGCACTCATCATGATGGACAAATATGATGGAAAAACATTCTATTAGTGTCAGTACAGTACACGAGGTTGGAAATCAACCACGCATTTGCGCATGCGTTGTCCACCTACAAGGAGGTTTATAACGGTCAGACGCGGAAGAATCTACGAAACTATCACTGATAGATTCTCAAAAATCATCTGATATTAAATGATCTTTTCTCTCAAGGATAAGGATGTTGAAGGAGTGACGTCACAGTGTCCACTGTTGAAGGATAAGGATGTTGAGTGTCCAGCTGGAAGGAGCACAGGTACATGTTGTGGTTTATTAAAGTCTCTTTTCATTTTATTGACATCGGTAAATGTAACGCTAAGTTTAAGTGAAGGTATCAAGACCTGTCGCCCTTCCCAGCTATCTTCTAAATAATCCACGGAGGAAAAATTCAGAAAAAAAAGTCTTATATAGATCCAGAGCGGTCCGTAATAGGAACAAAAAAACAAAACAGGCACTCGGGGCGAAGGCAGGGCACTTCTGGAGATCGGGGTCCCAACAGCAACTAAAACAAAAAGACAAAAGGACTCACTTGAGTAAATAAAAGTGCTGACAACGTCAGGAGTATCCAAAGGATTATCCAGTTGTGATTCAAAGGCGAGGAGCGAGATCGAAAGGACAGCCAACCTGGTCTGGAAACGCAATACTCTGGCGAGTTCTTCCGGGTAGAGACGCTCCTTATCAATGGGAAGAACCCGCCACTCCATCATCCCCAGCCGCGCACCTGCCAGCGTCTGTCACTCAAAACACAGGACACATGAAAACGGAAAACCACCTTCAAAATAAAACAAAAGAACATAAGCATGACACTTGTATGTTGATTCTATCAAATGTATTCTGCCTATTTTAAATGTTGACCTTTTTTCTTATAAGAGTAACTGTCAGGAGTCTTGATGTAAAACGTCACTCAAATGTGTCATTTATTTATTTCTCTCACAGGATTCAGAGTCAATGTTCATTGCACAGAATTTCCATCTCCGTCCTGCACTGTCTGTGATGATGGAACTTACATGGACAAATTGAACCGAGAGAAACATGGTTTCAAGTGTCTCGTCTGTACTGAAGGTAAAGTTTGTTCTTCACTGGAATGATGAGTTGGTCAGTATGTAGATGTGATGTAGAATTTGTTATTGACTAACAGGACTGAGAGAGATCAGATCCTGTACCTTCACAGCAAACACCAAGTGTGAACCTCTGGAGGGTTTTTTCTGTGTGGACGGCTCAGTGGACACATGTGTGGCAGCACAGCAACACTCCACATGTGAACCAGGACAGTTCATCATCAGAGCAGGCGAGTTTCACATCCAACATGTGAAATGCAAGAGTGCAGAAACTATAAGACACACACAATGTTCTTCACAGGAACGTCCTCCACAGACACTGAGTGTGGAACCTGCAGTGAAGGAACATTTTCAAATGGAACGTTCACGTCATGTCAGGATCACAAACAGTGAGTGAAGCTTCACAAATGTTTGCTCCAGATGTTTTCTTCTAAACTGTCTCCACTTGTCTTTGTAGATGTTCAACATATCTACGAGAAGGAACTATTTCTTCTGACTCTGTATGTCGAGAAGGTTTGACACCAGGAGAAGTGGCTGGAATTATTGTTGCTGTGATCGTTCTACTGATCACATGTTCTGTAGTTTATTGGTATAAAAAAAGAAAAAGAGGTAAAAAACAAATGCATTCATAAAAATCACATTATTATATTGATTTGTGTTTATCTGGAGTCATTTCCTTGAATTATTTTTCTCCTTAACCAGATGGAAAAGAGTTCAAGAGAAGAAGGAAGGTATGTAAGAATGTTTTTTAGTCATTTATCAAAGTGATTTAATGTTTAAATGTAATGTTGATTAATTTTGCAAATGTCATCACTTGTACAATTAAAATGAATGTCAATTTTGGTTTAATATCTTCAGCACTGCAGTATTTGTGCATCAGAGAAACGATCATTATTTCTTATTAGGAGGTGGCAGTGGGAATGAATGAATGTATGGATTCAACGGAGCATCCGTGAGAATTTCAATTAGTTTGAGCTTTTTTTTTAATCTAAACTGACTTATTTTTTTCTTGTCTTAGATCAATTTATTCATCTGAGAATAAGTCCGATGAAGTGGAACATGTTCCACTGATGGTAGAACCCGGGGAAGACCCAGAACACACTGAAGAAGCATGTTCCTCCACTGGGCTGGAAACACAGGGGGGTCCTCCAGAAAGAGCTGGACGATGTAACTGGGGAGAAGAAAGTATGGACCTCTCTGCTGAAGCTGCTGCCCCCGTGACAAGAATCCAGATAAACAGACCAGAGATAGCAGACGTTGAATATGAACTAATTGGACACGAGGATATTAAAGTAGATTGTTCAGTCATTCAATAGAATGTTTGAGTTTTATACAACATGAAAAATGTGTTCATAAATGATGTGTTCAGTGAACATAACATATTTCTGGCTGTTTTCATTTGCCTGTGTGTGTAGCTTAGTCTGTGATATAGAAAACAGTTTCTGTCAAAGCTTTCATTAATCTCATAAATGGCTGATCAGTTAAACATCAGCCAGGTTTGAGGATGTACTTCACTCCACAGCCGTCAGTGTTGCTTGTTCTTTCACTGCCCTTTTTGTGAGGTCACCAAATTCAGACCAGCACAGATGGACAAAACCCAACAGCACATACAAAGCCACTTGAGAAAGGCAATCATCATGGAGGTGTGTACAGTATATGTTTAGTTAGTTCCTCGTATATTGCATCATAAAAGTCTAACCGTTTACATTTTTATGTTTGACAGACTATCCGATACACAGATGTGGGCTGCAGACCAGAACCTCACGTCCATTGTCATGTGCGTGTCAATGTGTGTCAATGCGCGCGTGTGTCAATGTGCGTCAATGCTTGCGCGCGTGTCAATGTGCGTCAATGCTTGCGTGCGTGTCAATGCGTGTGCGTGTGTCAATATGCTTGCGCGCGTGTCAATGTGCGTCAATGCTTGCGCGCGTGTCAATGTGCGTCAATGCGCGCGTGCGTGTCAATGTGCGTCAATGCGCCCGTGCGTGTCAATGCGTGTGCGTGCGTCAATATGCGCGCGAGTGTCAATGTGCGTCAATGCTTGCGCGCGTGTCAATGTGCGTCAATGCTTGCGCGTGTGTCAATGTGCGTCAATGCTTGCGCGTGTCAACACACAACACACGCACGCACACATTAAACAAATGCGCACACCCACATTAAACAAACGCGCACGCACACATAAAACACACGCATGCATACACAGACATGCACTGACAAACGCACACACACACGGTGACATGCAAACATAAAACACACGCACGCACGCACACATAAAACAAACGCGGATTTTATAGGTTTGTTTGTGATGTGTAGTTATGCGTTTGTGTGCATGTCATTAGTGTGTGTGCGCATGTGTCAGTGTGTGTCTGCGTGTGCGTGCGTGTGTGTGTTTTATGTGTGCATGTCACCGTGTGTGTGCGTGTGTCAGTGCATGTCTGTGTGTGCATGCGTGTGTTTTGTGTGCGTCCGCGTTTGTTTTATGTGTGCGTGCGTGCGTGTGTTTTATGTGTGCATGTCACATGAAACAAATGCGCGCACGCACACATAAAACAAATGCGCGCATGCACACATAAAACAAATGCGCGCATGCACACATAAAACAAATGCGCGCATGCACACATAAAGCAAATGCGCGCATGCACACATAAAACAAATGCGCGCACGTCACATAAAACAAATGCGCGCACGCACACATAAAACAAATGCGCGCACGCACATATTAAAGAAATGCGCACGCGCACACAAAACAAATGCGCAAGAGCACACAAAACAAATGCGCGCGCACAGATAAAACAAATGCACACGCACACAACACACGCACGCACACATTAAACAAATGCGCACACCCACATAAAACAAACGCGCACGCACACATAAAACACACGCATGCATACACAGACATGCACTGACAAACGCACACACACACGGTGACATGCAAACATAAAACACACGCACGCACGCACACATAAAACAAACGCGGATTTTATAGGTTTGTTTGTGATGTGTAGTTATGCGTTTGTGTGCATGTCATTGGTGTGTGTGCGCATGTGTCAGTGTGTGTCTGCGTGTGCGTGCGTGTGTGTGTTTTATGTGTGCATGTCACCGTGTGTGTGCGTGTGTCAGTGCATGTCTGTGTGTGCATGCGTGTGTGTGTTTTATGTGTGCATGTCACCGTGTGTGTGCGTGTGTCAGTGCATGTCTGTGTGTGCATGCGTGTGTTTTGTGTGCGTCCGCGTTTGTTTTATGTGTGCGTGCGTGCGTGTGTTTTATGTGTGCATGTCACATGAAACAAATGCGCGCACGCACACATAAAACAAATGCGCGCATGCACACATAAAACAAATGCGCGCATGCACACATAAAACAAATGCGCGCGCGCGCACACAAAACACACGGATGCACACACAGACATGCACTGACACACGCACACACACACGGTGACATGCACACATAAAACAAACGCGGACGCACACAAAACAATGTGCGTCAATGCTTGCGCGTGTCAACACACAACACACGCACGCACACATTAAACAAATGCGCACACCCACATTAAACAAACGCGCACGCACACATAAAACACACGCATGCATACACAGACATGCACTGACAAACGCACACACACACGGTGACATGCAAACATAAAACACACGCACGCACGCACACATAATGCGTGTGTTTTGTGTGCGTCCGCGTTTGTTTTATGTGTGCGTGCGTGCGTGTGTTTTATGTGTGCATGTCACATGAAACAAATGCGCGCACGCACACATAAAACAAATGCGCGCATGCACACATAAAACAAATGCGCGCATGCACACATAAAGCAAATGCGCGCATGCACACATAAAACAAATGCGCGCACGTCACATAAAACAAATGCGCGCACGCACACATAAAACAAATGCGCGCACGCACATATTAAAGAAATGCGCACGCGCACACAAAACAAATGCGCAAGAGCACAAAACAAATGCGCGCGCACAGATAAAACAAATGCACACGCACACAACACACGCACGCACACATTAAACAAATGCGCACACCCACATAAAACAAACGCGCACGCACACATAAAACACACGCATGCATACACAGACATGCACTGACAAACGCACACACAAACGGTGACATGCAAACATAAAACACACGCACGCACGCACACATAAAACAAACGCGGATTTTATAGGTTTGTTTGTGATGTGTAGTTATGCGTTTGTGTGCATGTCATTGGTGTGTGTGCGCATGTGTCAGTGTGTGTCTGCGTGTGCGTGCGTGTGTGTGTTTTATGTGTGCATGTCACCGTGTGTGTGCGTGTGTCAGTGCATGTCTGTGTGTGCATGCGTGTGTTTTGTGTGCGTCCGCGTTTGTTTTATGTGTGCGTGCGTGCGTGTGTTTTATGTGTGCATGTCACATGAAACAAATGCGCGCACGCACACATAAAACAAATGCGCGCATGCACACATAAAACAAATGCGCGCATGCACACATAAAGCAAATGCGCGCATGCACACATAAAACAAATGCGCGCACGTCACATAAAACAAATGCGCGCACGCACACATAAAACAAATGCGCGCACGCACATATTAAAGAAATGCGCACGCGCACACAAAACAAATGCGCAAGAGCACACAAAACAAATGCGCGCGCACAGATAAAACAAATGCACACGCACACAACACACGCACGCACACATTAAACAAATGCGCACACCCACATTAAACAAACGCGCACGCACACATAAAACACACGCATGCATACACAGACATGCACTGACAAACGCACACACACACGGTGACCTGCAAACATAAAACACACGCACGCACGCACACATAAAACAAACGCGGATTTTATAGGTTTGTTTGTGATCTGTAGTTATGCGTTTGTGTGCATGTCATTGGTGTGTGTGCGCATGTGTCAGTGTGTGTCTGCGTGTGCGTGCGTGTGTGTGTTTTATGTGTGCATGTCACCGTGTGTGTGCGTGTGTCAGTGCATGTCTGTGTGTGCATGCGTGTGTGTGTTTTATGTGTGCATGTCACCGTGTGTGTGCGTGTGTCAGTGCATGTCTGTGTGTGCATGCGTGTGTTTTGTGTGCGTCCGCGTTTGTTTTATGTGTGCGTGCGTGCGTGTGTTTTATGTGTGCATGTCACATGAAACAAATGCGCGCACGCACACATAAAACAAATGCGCGCATGCACACATAAAACAAATGCGCGCATGCACACATAAAACAAATGCGCGCGCGCGCACACAAAACACACGGATGCACACACAGACATGCACTGACACACGCACACACACACGGTGACATGCACACATAAAACAAACGCGGACGCACACAAAACAATGTGCGTCAATGCTTGCGCGTGTCAACACACAACACACGCACGCACACATTAAAAAAATGCGCACACCCACATTAAACAAACGCGCACGCACACATAAAACACACGCATGCATACACAGACATGCACTGACAAACGCACACACACACGGTGACATGCAAACATAAAACGCACGCACGCACACATAATGCGTGTGTTTTGTGTGCGTCCGCGTTTGTTTTATGTGTGCGTGCGTGCGTGTGTTTTATGTGTGCATGTCACATGAAACAAATGCGCGCACGCACACATAAAACAAATGCGCGCATGCACACAAAACAAATGCGCGCATGCACACATAAAGCAAATGCGCGCATGCACACATAAAACAAATGCGCGCACGTCACATAAAACAAATGCGCGCACGCACACATAAAACAAATGCGCGCACGCACATATTAAAGAAATGCGCACGCGCACACAAAACAAATGCGCAAGAGCACACAAAACAAATGCGCGCGCACAGATAAAACAAATGCACACGCACACAACACACGCACGCACACATTAAACAAATGCGCACACCCACATAAAACAAACGCGCACGCACACATAAAACACACGCATGCATACACAGACATGCACTGACAAACGCACACACACACGGTGACATGCAAACATAAAACACACGCACGCACGCACACATAAAACAAACGCGGGTTTTATAGGTTTGTTTGTGATGTGTAGTTATGCGTTTGTGTGCACGTCATTGGTGTGTGTGCGCATGTGTCAGTGTGTGTCTGCGTGTGCGTGCGTGTGTGTGTTTTATGTGTGCATGTCACCGTGTGTGTGCGTGTGTCAGTGCATGTCTGTGTGTGCATGCGTGTGTTTTGTGTGCGTCCGCGTTTGTTTTATGTGTGCGTGCGTGCGTGTGTTTTATGTGTGCATGTCACATGAAACAAATGCGCGCACGCACACATAAAACAAATGCGCGCATGCACACATAAAACAAATGCGCGCATGCACACATAAAACAAATGCGCGCATGCACACATAAAGCAAATGCGCGCATGCACACATAAAACAAATGCGCGCACGTCACATAAAACAAATGCGCGCACGCACACATAAAACAAATGCGCGCACGCACATATTAAAGAAATGCGCACGCGCACACAAAACAAATGCGCAAGAGCACACAAAACAAATGCGCGCGCACAGATAAAACAAATGCACACGCACACAACACACGCACGCACACATTAAACAAATGCGCACACCCACATAAAACAAACGCGCACGCACACATAAAACACACGCATGCATACACAGACATGCACTGACAAACGCACACACACACGGTGACATGCAAACATAAAACACACGCACGCACGCACACATAAAACAAACGCGGATTTTATAGGTTTGTTTGTGATCTGTAGTTATGCGTTTGTGTGCATGTCATTGGTGTGTGTGCGCATGTGTCAGTGTGTGTCTGCGTGTGCGTGCGTGTGTGTGTTTTATGTGTGCATGTCACCGTGTGTGTGCGTGTGTCAGTGCATGTCTGTGTGTGCATGCGTGTGTGTGTTTTATGTGTGCATGTCACCGTGTGTGTGCGTGTGTCAGTGCATGTCTGTGTGTGCATGCGTGTGTTTAATGTGTGCGTGCGCGTTTGTTTTGTGTGCGTCCGCGTTTGTTTTATGTGTGCGTGCGTGCGTGTGTTTTATGTGTGCATGTCACATGAAACAAATGCGCGCACGCACACATAAAACAAATGCGCGCATGCACACATAAAACAAATGCGCGCATGCACACATAAAACAAATGCGCGCGCGCGCACACAAAACACACGGATGCACACACAGACATGCACTGACACACGCACACACACACGGTGACATGCACACATAAAACAAACGCGGACGCACACAAAACAAACGCGCACGCACACATAAAACACACGCATGCATACATAGAAATGCACTGACAAACGCACACACACACGGTGACATGCAAACATAAAACACACGCACGCACGAACACATAAAACAAACGCGGATTTTTTTTAGAATAGAATAGAAAAGCTTTATTCATCCCCAGAGGGGAAACACACTTTCACAACAGCGCAGATTAAAAAATATATATATAGGTTTGTTTGTGATGTGTAGTTATGCGTTTGTGTGCATGTCACTGGTGTGTGTGCGCATGTGTCAGTGTGTGTCTGCGTGTGCGTGCGTGTGTGTGTTTTATGTGTGCATGTCACCGTGTGTGTATGCGTGTGTCAGTGCATGTCTGTGTGTGCATGCGTGTGTTTAATGTGTGCGTGCGCGTTTGTTTTGTGTGCGTCCGCGTTTGTTTTATGTGTGCGTGCGTGCGTGTGTTTATGTGTGCATGTCACCGTGTGTGTGGGCGTGTGTCAGTGCATGTCTGTGTGTGCATGCGTGTGTTTTAGGTGTGCGTGCGCGTTTCTTTGATGTGTGCGTCCGCGTTTGTTTTATGTGTGCGTGCGTGCGTGTGTTTTATGTGTGCATGTCACCGTGTGTGTGTGCGTTTGTCAGTGCATGTCCGTGTACGCATGCGTGTGTTTTATGTGTGCGTGCGCGTTTGTTTTATGTGGGTGTGCGCATTTGTTTAATGTGTGCGTTCGTGCACAGTAAATTTCCAAGTGTCAAAAAGGAAGTGTTAATGTATTTTAACTATTTCATAGACTGGTTTAACTCTTCCAGATGTAACACAACAACAACAGGTGTAAAACGTGGCTCCTCCCCCTGCAGTGCTGTTGTCAATATCCAGAGTTAAAACCCAGGTGTTATTTATTCAGTGTAAAAAGTGAATGAACACTGTCAAGGGTCAATTTAACAATATTCAGTGTTAATATCTTAATATGCTCCGCCCATTTCAAATGATCCAGAAGTTTCTAGAGTAATTGGACCTCATGGACCACCGCCATGTTTCCATTGGTAAAGACTGTGGTAAGTCTCTCCATCTGCTGACTTATATTTAAATGAATTAAACGATTTATACAATTGTATTCACCGTGACTGTACTACCATTCGCTTTTTAGACTTCTAATGTAGATGAATTGCTATGTGGTTCACCAACATTAAGATACATTCTATTACTTGTAATGCGGTACAGTTAACCTGCGCAGTGAACACCACGTGTAGACACTTGTAACCAATACCACTATGGATTATTGTGTATATTCGGTTTATGGTGCTCGCTCAAAACAACAGATGTATATGCTGTCTGTACATGCGCGCGCCAGTAAGTACGGTAGTTCATTCCCGCGCCACTCCCCCTCTGTCAGGCTTTAGTTTTTAGTAATGTAACCCAGCCGTTTATTTGTCGTTTTATGTTTCAATTATTTTCACTGGAAGTATATAATTAAACCCAGTTGTTATTTTCGTGTTTTATGTTTTATTACTTTTCAATGCATGTATCGCATCAAGACACTGTCGCTTTAAGACGGCCATTGTTTTTTACCTGCGTTCCACGGATGAGACGCGTGGTGTTCAGATGCTTCAGCGGCTCAGAGACTGAGACACGTGTAAGTAAGTAAGTAAGTAATATTTATTTATATAGCGCTTTTCGAGACCAGGGTCACAAAGCGCTTTAACAATCAAAAACAATACTCAAAACAGTACATACTTCAAAGATCAAGACAACACCGAGAACAACAAGTTCGAGAAATTCAAGGAAAAGCCTGAACAAATAGAAACGTCTTAAGATGTTTCTTAAAGGAGTCAGTAGACTCCATCAAGCGCAAAGAGAGAGGAAGATTGTTCCAAAGCTTAGGAGCAACAGCCTGAAAAGATTTCTCTCCTCTGGTCCTGAGCCGTGTGCGTGGAACCATCAGTAGATTCTGATCCACAGACCTCAGAGACCGAGCTGGGGTGTAAGGCTGGATCAGATCAGTGATGTAAGGAGGAGCCTGACCATGAATAGCTCTGAAAGTAAGAACCAGAATTTTAAAGTTGATCCTGAAAGAAACTGGAAGCCAGTGAAGAGTTTTAAGGATCGGAGAAATGTGAGTTCTCCTACTTGAGCGGGTCAGAATTCTCGCTGCAGAGTTCTGAATCAACTGCAGACGAGACAGCTCCTTCTTGTTAAGACATGAAAACAAACCGTTACAATAGTCCAGACGAGAAGAAACAAACGCATGGATTACAAGCTCCAGATCATGTTGTGACAACATTTTCCTAAGTTTAGAGATTTTTCTCAGTTGAAGGAAACAGTTTCTGGTCAGTTTTCTGCAGTGTTGAACAAGAGACATGTCTTTATCAAATACAACACCCAGGTTTCTCAGGCTCAGTTTGACAGACTGACCTAAGTCACCCAAGTACTGACTCAACCATGGAATCTTATCATCAGGAGCAATCACCAGAGTTTCAGTTTTGTCCACATTAAGCTGTAAAGTGTGCCAACGCTCCTGCAATTTTACTGAATACACTCGCTTATCACTCCTAGGTGAGCCTAAACAATACGTTTATATTATTGTTTATATTGCTGTGTGTAAATGAATGTTGTGTCGAAGCAGCTATTTAAGTTTTTGTGTGAAACTTGAAGCATTGTTTTATAACTTTATTCAAGTGTATATTTTCGATAGTATTTTATATTGTACTGTTTTACTTTGTTTTGAAAGTAAGTTGCACTTTATATTTTGTTATCGTTTGGTGTTCAGATGCTTCAGCGGCTCAGAGTTCACCGCATCTGTTATTTAACACGCCGATTAAACGTTCGTGCTGTTGTATGGTTAACAAGCGTTGAATGTGTTGAAGGTGCCGTAGCTAAGAATCTTGAATATTAATAAAATAAATCGCCTACCATGACCCACCAATATAGCAAACTTTTTATTGGAATATAAATATATTTTCGTCCTTCAAAATAACAAACAAAATACGTGTGTGAGTTACATTATAATTAAAAAAGCTACGTTTTAGCAAACTAGCTCTCGTGTTAACGCACCACAGAAAGTTACATTACACGCAATGAAACATTATTTCTGAGTCTTAAAGCAATAATGATATCTTACCTCAATAGACGAGTGACGCGCACCTGATTCCGTCAAGTTATGCACAAACGTGAGGATAAAATGCGATCGATCTTTGTCAACAAGTGTGACGTCATCATCCGGAAGTTGCGTATGCGGCAATTTGAAAACTTTTTAGCTGACGCTAAATTTAAACTAAACTTAACTCGGTCTTTATACAAGCACGCATCTACTATTGTATTCATGGCGCTTTTAAACAAACAAGCACAATATCTCATTGTATTCCTGTGGTGTGACGTCACCGCTGCAGGATCAGTTGATTAGCATGTGTGACGTCACCCCTGCAGACTCGCGATTAATGTTGACAAACGTCACGTAGACGCTCATAATCGCAGCTAAATAAAAAGAAAACATATGTCCATAAACGCAATCTCAATGAAAGCTTCTATTTTCATAGAAAAGCGCACCGGATTATAAAGAGGATCAAGCGAAATAGCACAGACTTTATTTTACTCATTCATAAAACAATGTCAACATTATGGAGTTGAAACACCTAAAAATATACAATATAGTCACTTTTACAGGACCTTTTATGCATGTTTTAATCCGCGAGAGCTTCTTGACTTCCGCGATGCGTAAACAATCCAAGCTCCAAAAAATTAAAATTAAGCATTTTTACCGATTTATATTCACTCTGTACCTCCTTAAAGTGGTTTGAGGTCGTTAAGCACAATCAGGATTAGAATCACACTGTTGACATTAAACATTTCAAATGAGCTTCATAGTTGTAGAATTACGGTAGCCAAATGAAACAGCGACACGTCACGTTACCAAGGCAACGAAGAGATGGGCGACGCGTCAAATGTAACCCGGGTCGTTTGAATCCGACGTCGGGGGGTGCTCTGTATAATACTGGGTGACCCGTGCGTGTCAATGCGTGCGCGCGTGTCAATGTGCGTCAATACGTGTGTGTCAATGTGCGTCAATGTGCGTCAATACGTGTGTGTGTGTGTCAATGTGCGTCAATGCGTGCGGGTGTCTCAATGCGTATAGACGTGTGTTTATATGTGTGTACATATATGTGTGTATGTGTATAGACGTGTGTGTGTATATATGTGTGTGTATGTGTATAGACGTGTGTGTGTATATATATGTGTGTATGTGTATAGACGTGTGTGTGTGTATATATGTGTGTGTATAGACGTGTGTGTATATATATGTGTGTATGTGTATAGACGTGTGTGTATATGTGTGTATGTGTATAGACGTGTGTGTGTGTGTGTATATATATATACACGTGTGTGTGTTTATATATGTGTGTATGTGTATAGACGTGTGTGTGTATATATATGTGTGTATATGTGTGTATGTGTATAGACGTGTGTGTGTGTATATGTGTGTATGTGTATAGACGTGTGTGTATATATATGTGTGTATATGTGTGTATGTGTATAGACGTGTGTGTATATATATGTGTGTATGTGTATAGACGTGTGTGTGTATATGTATATGTGTATAGACGTGTGTGTGTGTGTGTGTGTGTATATACTGTATATATATTGTAACGATCCTGTTTGTTCTGTTCATTAATGTTGCGGGCACTTTAAGAAGGTGAGTCTGTGCGCATGCGCAGTTGTTGTTAGAGAGATTTCGCGTTCAACTAGTGGTGTGAAGAACGAGCGGCGTTGGTTGTGGCCGAAACAATAACCTCTCTGTGAGTACAGCGAACAAAGAAACAATATCTGTGCAAGACAACCGTCTGGTCATGTGTGGAGGACCAAACGTTACATTGGTGTCAGAAGCGACTTTTTCGGACCTGCTCCTGAGGCGAAGCTAACGGTTATTAGCAACGAACTTTGCTAACGAACGTCCCCGGTATGTACGGGAAAGTGAAGAGCGAAAGTGAGGAGATGGACGTTGGTGCGAGACGACGGGACCATGCTCAACAGTTAAGAGACGCTGTGTTACAACTCTCAGAAGAAGAATGTGCGTCAATGCGTGCGCCAATGTGCAGCAACTGGGCTTCATCAAGTATCAAACAGATCACACATCACACCTACCATGATTTTGTTCAATGAGATGAAAACTTATTTGATGTTCAATCCAGTGTTCAGGTTGACTTCAGTGCTTATGTTTTAGTAGAAGTGAAGCTGTGGTGCTTTAGTTTAATACATGGACACAGCACTAAACTTTGTTGTTGGTTGTTAGTTGTTTTTTTAGATTTTGGGATCAACCGTCACTTTTTAGTAATGGGAGAATTATTTCTCTGCACTGTGCGAGTCGTCCCAGAGCCATTGTTCAGCCTGAAGCCAATACGTTTTTAGGTTGAAAAGTTTGCCCCCCTGAAAAAATGTAATGCCCCCCCTTAAATGTTTTTCTGCAGCCGGGTCTGTCAGTGTTATACTAGATCCACTCAGTATAAACTGTTGTCAACATTGAAGTCAAATCATCTCCAGAAATGATACTTTGTGATGAAGTCTTAATGTTAAAAGAGACAAATGTAATAATATCTTTAATGAATCAATTCATGTACATTTATATCAAACCTGCTATTCCCTGCATGATGGGATCAGAAACACTAGAATTCTACTTTCTCGGGACGTTTTAGATTTACAACGACGACATCATTAAAAGTGTGAACTGCAGTCACACTGCAAGTTTATGTCCATAATCCTTAGATATTCTCTCCAAATGAGAACAATTTAACAGAAGAGTTTAACATTACCTTGGCTGTAGTCATGCTCTGTAGACAGAAGCTTCACCTGCACAGGTGATCTCATTAGCTCGTCCTGTCTCTCCACCTGCACGCAAAGCAACTTGTACTCTCTGCTGCCCTCTAGTGTTGCTAAAACGATTTATTATGTCCAATAAACAAACCTACAGAAAGACTTAACAGTGTGGGTCTTTCTTTTTATTTCAAGGGTCCCCATTTTATCTCAAACATCAATATAGCTAATATTTAACACTAATTGGTAAATATCAAACATGTATGCTTCATTACAGTTGAAACAATTGTTCTCTGGTAACAAATATTTATCATTAAACATGTGTGTTCATGTATGATCCATGGCACTCATCATGATGGACAAATATGATGGAAAAACATTCTATTAGTGTCAGTACAGTACACGAGGTTGGAAATCAACCACGCATTTGCGCATGCGTTGTCCACCTACAAGGAGGTTTATAACGGTCAGACGCGGAAGAATCTACGAAACTATCACTGATAGATTCTCAAAAATCATCTGATATTAAATGATCTTTTCTCTCAAGGATAAGGATGTTGAAGGAGTGACGTCACAGTGTCCACTGTTGAAGGATAAGGATGTTGAGTGTCCAGCTGGAAGGAGCACAGGTACATGTTGTGGTTTATTAAAGTCTCTTTTCATTTTATTGACATCGGTAAATGTAACGCTAAGTTTAAGTGAAGGTATCAAGACCTGTCGCCCTTCCCAGCTATCTTCTAAATAATCCACGGAGGAAAAATTCAGAAAAAAAAGTCTTGTATAGATCCAGAGCGGTCCGTAATAGGAACAAAAAAACAAAACAGGCACTCGGGGCGAAGGCAGGGCACTTCTGGAGATCGGGGTCCCAACAGCAACTAAAACAAAAAGACAAAAGGACTCACTTGAGTAAATAAAAGTGCTGACAACGTCAGGAGTATCCAAAGGATTATCCAGTTGTGATTCAAAGGCGAGATCGAAAGGACAGCCAACCTGGTCTGGAAACGCAATACTCTGGCGAGTTCTTCCGGGTAGAGACGCTCCTTATCAATGGGAAGAACCCGCCACTCCATCATCCCCAGCCGCGCACCTGCCAGCGTCTGTCACTCAAAACACAGGACACATGAAAACGGAAAACCACCTTCAAAATAAAACAAAAGAACATAAGCATGACACTTGTATGTTGATTCTATCAAATGTATTCTGCCTATTTTAAATGTTGACCTTTTTTCTTATAAGAGTAACTGTCAGGAGTCTTGATGTAAAACGTCACTCAAATGTGTCATTTATTTATTTCTCTCACAGGATTCAGAGTCAATGTTCATTGCACAGAATTTCCATCTCCGTCCTGCACTGTCTGTGATGATGGAACTTACATGGACAAATTGAACCGAGAGAAACATGGTTTCAAGTGTCTCGTCTGTACTGAAGGTAAAGTTTGTTCTTCACTAGAATGATGAGTTGGTCAGTATGTAGATGTGATGTAGAATTTGTTATTGACTAACAGGACTGAGAGAGATCAGATCCTGTACCTTCACAGCAAACACCAAGTGTGAACCTCTGGAGGGTTTTTTCTGTGTGGACGGCTCAGTGGACACATGTGTGGCAGCACAGCAACACTCCACATGTGAACCAGGACAGTTCATCATCAGAGCAGGCGAGTTTCACATCCAACATGTGAAATGCAAGAGTGCAGAAACTATAAGACACACACAATGTTCTTCACAGGAACGTCCTCCACAGACACTGAGTGTGGAACCTGCAGTGAAGGAACATTTTCAAATGGAACGTTCACGTCATGTCAGGATCACAAACAGTGAGTGAAGCTTCACAAATGTTTGCTCCAGATGTTTTCTTCTAAACTGTCTCCACTTGTCTTTGTAGATGTTCAACATATCTACGAGAAGGAACTATTTCTTCTGACTCTGTATGTCGAGAAGGTTTGACACCAGGAGAAGTGGCTGGAATTATTGTTGCTGTGATCGTTCTACTGATCACATGTTCTGTAGTTTATTGGTATAAAAAAAGAAAAAGAGGTAAAAAACAAATGCATTCATAAAAATCACATTATTATATTGATTTGTGTTTATCTGGAGTCATTTCCTTGAATTATTTTTCTCCTTAACCAGATGGAAAAGAGTTCAAGAGAAGAAGGAAGGTATGTAAGAATGTTTTTTAGTCATTTATCAAAGTGATTTAATGTTTAAATGTAATGTTGATTAATTTTGCAAATGTCATCACTTGTACAATTAAAATGAATGTCAATTTTGGTTTAATATCTTCAGCACTGCAGTATTTGTGCATCAGAGAAACGATCATTATTTCTTATTAGGAGGTGGCAGTGGGAATGAATGAATGTATGGATTCAACGGAGCATCCGTGAGAATTTCAATTAGTTTGAGCTTTTTTTTTAATCTAAACTGACTTATTTTTTTCTTGTCTTAGATCAATTTATTCATCTGAGAATAAGTCCGATGAAGTGGAACATGTTCCACTGATGGTAGAACCCGGGGAAGACCCAGAACACACTGAAGAAGCATGTTCCTCCACTGGGCTGGAAACACAGGGGGGTCCTCCAGAAAGAGCTGGACGATGTAACTGGGGAGAAGAAAGTATGGACCTCTCTGCTGAAGCTGCTGCCCCCGTGACAAGAATCCAGATAAACAGACCAGAGATAGCAGACGTTGAATATGAACTAATTGGACACGAGGATATTAAAGTAGATTGTTCAGTCATTCAATAGAATGTTTGAGTTTTATACAACATGAAAAATGTGTTCATAAATGATGTGTTCAGTGAACATAACATATTTCTGGCTGTTTTCATTTGCCTGTGTGTGTAGCTTAGTCTGTGATATAGAAAACAGTTTCTGTCAAAGCTTTCATTAATCTCATAAATGGCTGATCAGTTAAACATCAGCCAGGTTTGAGGATGTACTTCACTCCACAGCCGTCAGTGTTGCTTGTTCTTTCACTGCCCTTTTTGTGAGGTCACCAAATTCAGACCAGCACAGATGGACAAAACCCAACAGCACATACAAAGCCACTTGAGAAAGGCAATCATCATGGAGGTGTGTACAGTATATGTTTAGTTAGTTCCTCGTATATTGCATCATAAAAGTCTAACCGTTTACATTTTTATGTTTGACAGACTATCCGATACACAGATGTGGGCTGCAGACCAGAACCTCACGTCCATTGTCATGTGCGTGTCAATGTGTGTCAATGCGCGCGTGTGTCAATGTGCGTCAATGCTTGCGCGTGTCAATGTGCGTCAATGCTTGCGTGCGTGTCAATGCGTGTGCGTGTGTCAATATGCTTGCGCGCGTGTCAATGTGCGTCAATGCTTGCGCGCGTGTCAATGTGCGTCAATGCGCGCGTGCGTGTCAATGTGCGTCAATGCGCCCGTGCGTGTCAATGCGTGTGCGTGCGTCAATATGCGCGCGAGTGTCAATGTGCGTCAATGCTTGCGCGCGTGTCAATGTGCGTCAATGCTTGCGCGTGTGTCAATGTGCGTCAATGCTTGCGCGTGTCAACACACAACACACGCACGCACACATTAAACAAATGCGCACACCCACATTAAACAAACGCGCACGCACACATAAAACACACGCATGCATACACAGACATGCACTGACAAACGCACACACACACGGTGACATGCAAACATAAAACACACGCACGCACGCACACATAAAACAAACGCGGATTTTATAGGTTTGTTTGTGATGTGTAGTTATGCGTTTGTGTGCATGTCATTGGTGTGTGTGCGCATGTGTCAGTGTGTCTGCGTGTGCGTGCGTGTGTGTGTTTTATGTGTGCATGTCACCGTGTGTGTGCGTGTGTCAGTGCATGTCTGTGTGTGCATGCGTGTGTTTTGTGTGCGTCCGCGTTTGTTTTATGTGTGCGTGCGTGCGTGTGTTTTATGTGTGCATGTCACATGAAACAAATGCGCGCACGCACACATAAAACAAATGCGCGCATGCACACATAAAACAAATGCGCGCATGCACACATAAAGCAAATGCGCGCATGCACACATAAAACAAATGCGCGCATGCACACATAAAACAAATGCGCGCACGTCACATAAAACAAATGCGCGCACGCACACATAAAACAAATGCGCGCACGCACATATTAAAGAAATGCGCACGCGCACACAAAACAAAGGCGCAAGAGCACACAAAACAAATGCGCGGGCACAGATAAAACAAATGCACACGCACACAACACACGCACGCACACATTAAACAAATGCGCACACCCACAAAAAACAAACGCGCACGCACACATAAAACACACGCATGCATACACAGACATGCACTGACAAACGCACACACACACGGTGACATGCAAACATAAAACACACGCACGCACGCACACATAAAACAAACGCGGGTTTTATAGGTTTGTTTGTGATGTGTAGTTATGCGTTTGTGTGCATGTCATTGGTGTGTGTGCGCATGTGTCAGTGTGTGTCTGCGTGTGCGTGCGTGTGTGTGTTTTATGTGTGCATGTCACCGTGTGTGTGCGTGTGTCAGTGCATGTCTGTGTGTGCATGCGTGTGTTTTGTGTGCGTCCGCGTTTGTTTTATGTGTGCGTGCGTGCGTGTGTTTTATGTGTGCATGTCACATGAAACAAATGCGCGCACGCACACATAAAACAAATGCGCGCATGCACACATAAAACAAATGCGCGCATGCACACATAAAACAAATGCGCGCATGCACACATAAAGCAAATGCGCGCATGCACACATAAAACAAATGCGCGCACGTCACATAAAACAAATGCGCGCACGCACACATAAAACAAATGCGCGCACGCACATATTAAAGAAATGCGCACGCGCACACAAAACAAATGCGCAAGAGCACACAAAACAAATGCGCGCGCACAGATAAAACAAATGCACACGCACACAACACACGCACGCACACATTAAACAAATGCGCACACCCACATAAAACAAACGCGCACGCACACATAAAACACACGCATGCATACACAGACATGCACTGACAAACGCACACACACACGGTGACATGCAAACATAAAACACACGCACGCACGCACACATAAAACAAACGCGGATTTTATAGGTTTGTTTGTGATCTGTAGTTATGCGTTTGTGTGCATGTCATTGGTGTGTGTGCGCATGTGTCAGTGTGTGTCTGCGTGTGCGTGCGTGTGTGTGTTTTATGTGTGCATGTCACCGTGTGTGTGCGTGTGTCAGTGCATGTCTGTGTGTGCATGCGTGTGTTTTGTGTGCGTCCGCGTTTGTTTTATGTGTGCGTGCGTGTGTTTTATGTGTGCATGTCACATGAAACAAATGCGCGCACGCACACATAAAACAAATGCGCGCATGCACACATAAAACAAATGCGCGCATGCACACATAAAGCAAATGCGCGCATGCACACATAAAACAAATGCGCGCACGTCACATAAAACAAATGCGCGCACGCACACATAAAACAAATGCGCGCACGCACATATTAAAGAAATGCGCACGCGCACACAAAACAAATGCGCAAGAGCACAAAACAAATGCGCGCGCACAGATAAAACAAATGCACACGCACACAACACACGCACGCACACATTAAACAAATGCGCACACCCACATAAAACAAACGCGCACGCACACATAAAACACACGCATGCATACACAGACATGCACTGACAAACGCACACACAAACGGTGACATGCAAACATAAAACACACGCACGCACGCACACATAAAACAAACGCGGATTTTATAGGTTTGTTTGTGATGTGTAGTTATGCGTTTGTGTGCATGTCATTGGTGTGTGTGCGCATGTGTCAGTGTGTGTCTGCGTGTGCGTGCGTGTGTGTGTTTTATGTGTGCATGTCACCGTGTGTGTGCGTGTGTCAGTGCATGTCTGTGTGTGCATGCGTGTGTTTTGTGTGCGTCCGCGTTTGTTTTATGTGTGCGTGCGTGCGTGTGTTTTATGTGTGCATGTCACATGAAACAAATGCGCGCACGCACACATAAAACAAATGCGCGCATGCACACATAAAACAAATGCGCGCATGCACACATAAAGCAAATGCGCGCATGCACACATAAAACAAATGCGCGCACGTCACATAAAACAAATGCGCGCACGCACACATAAAACAAATGCGCGCACGCACATATTAAAGAAATGCGCACGCGCACACAAAACAAATGCGCAAGAGCACACAAAACAAATGCGCGCGCACAGATAAAACAAATGCACACGCACACAACACACGCACGCACACATTAAACAAATGCGCACACCCACATTAAACAAACGCGCACGCACACATAAAACACACGCATGCATACACAGACATGCACTGACAAACGCACACACACACGGTGACATGCAAACATAAAACACACGCACGCACGCACACATAAAACAAACGCGGATTTTATAGGTTTGTTTGTGATCTGTAGTTATGCGTTTGTGTGCATGTCATTGGTGTGTGTGCGCATGTGTCAGTGTGTGTCTGCGTGTGCGTGCGTGTGTGTGTTTTATGTGTGCATGTCACCGTGTGTGTGCGTGTGTCAGTGCATGTCTGTGTGTGCATGCGTGTGTGTGTTTTATGTGTGCATGTCACCGTGTGTGTGCGTGTGTCAGTGCATGTCTGTGTGTGCATGCGTGTGTTTTGTGTGCGTCCGCGTTTGTTTTATGTGTGCGTGCGTGCGTGTGTTTTATGTGTGCATGTCACATGAAACAAATGCGCGCACGCACACATAAAACAAATGCGCGCATGCACACATAAAACAAATGCGCGCATGCACACATAAAACAAATGCGCGCGCGCGCACACAAAACACACGGATGCACACACAGACATGCACTGACACACGCACACACACACGGTGACATGCACACATAAAACAAACGCGGACGCACACAAAACAATGTGCGTCAATGCTTGCGCGTGTCAACACACAACACACGCACGCACACATTAAACAAATGCGCACACCCACATTAAACAAACGCGCACGCACACATAAAACACACGCATGCATACACAGACATGCACTGACAAACGCACACACACACGGTGACATGCAAACATAAAACACACGCACGCACGCACACATAATGCGTGTGTTTTGTGTGCGTCCGCGTTTGTTTTATGTGTGCGTGCGTGCGTGTGTTTTATGTGTGCATGTCACATGAAACAAATGCGCGCACGCACACATAAAACAAATGCGCGCATGCACACAAAACAAATGCGCGCATGCACACATAAAGCAAATGCGCGCATGCACACATAAAACAAATGCGCGCACGTCACATAAAACAAATGCGCGCACGCACACATAAAACAAATGCGCGCACGCACATATTAAAGAAATGCGCACGCGCACACAAAACAAATGCGCAAGAGCACACAAAACAAATGCGCGCGCACAGATAAAACAAATGCACACGCACACAACACACGCACGCACACATTAAACAAATGCGCACACCCACATAAAACAAACGCGCACGCACACATAAAACACACGCATGCATACACAGACATGCACTGACAAACGCACACACACACGGTGACATGCAAACATAAAACACACGCACGCACGCACACATAAAACAAACGCGGGTTTTATAGGTTTGTTTGTGATGTGTAGTTATGCGTTTGTGTGCACGTCATTGGTGTGTGTGCGCATGTGTCAGTGTGTGTCTGCGTGTGCGTGCGTGTGTGTGTTTTATGTGTGCATGTCACCGTGTGTGTGCGTGTGTCAGTGCATGTCTGTGTGTGCATGCGTGTGTTTTGTGTGCGTCCGCGTTTGTTTTATGTGTGCGTGCGTGCGTGTGTTTTATGTGTGCATGTCACATGAAACAAATGCGCGCACGCACACATAAAACAAATGCGCGCATGCACACATAAAACAAATGCGCGCATGCACACATAAAACAAATGCGCGCATGCACACATAAAGCAAATGCGCGCATGCACACATAAAACAAATGCGCGCACGTCACATAAAACAAATGCGCGCACGCACACATAAAACAAATGCGCGCACGCACATATTAAAGAAATGCGCACGCGCACACAAAACAAATGCGCAAGAGCACACAAAACAAATGCGCGCGCACAGATAAAACAAATGCACACGCACACAACACACGCACGCACACATTAAACAAATGCGCACACCCACATAAAACAAACGCGCACGCACACATAAAACACACGCATGCATACACAGACATGCACTGACAAACGCACACACACACGGTGACATGCAAACATAAAACACACGCACGCACGCACACATAAAACAAACGCGGATTTTATAGGTTTGTTTGTGATCTGTAGTTATGCGTTTGTGTGCATGTCATTGGTGTGTGTGCGCATGTGTCAGTGTGTGTCTGCGTGTGCGTGCGTGTGTGTGTTTTATGTGTGCATGTCACCGTGTGTGTGCGTGTGTCAGTGCATGTCTGTGTGTGCATGCGTGTGTGTTTTATGTGTGCATGTCACCGTGTGTGTGCGTGTGTCAGTGCATGTCTGTGTGTGCATGCGTGTGTTTAATGTGTGCGTGCGCGTTTGTTTTGTGTGCGTCCGCGTTTGTTTTATGTGTGCGTGCGTGCGTGTGTTTTATGTGTGCATGTCACATGAAACAAATGCGCGCACGCACACATAAAACAAATGCGCGCATGCACACATAAAACAAATGCGCGCATGCACACATAAAACAAATGCGCGCGCGCGCACACAAAACACACGGATGCACACACAGACATGCACTGACACACGCACACACACACGGTGACATGCACACATAAAACAAACGCGGACGCACACAAAACAAACGCGCACGCACACATAAAACACACGCATGCATACATAGACATGCACTGACAAACGCACACACACACGGTGACATGCAAACATAAAACACACGCACGCACGAACACATAAAACAAACGCGGATTTTTTTTAGAATAGAATAGAAAAGCTTTATTCATCCCCAGAGGGGAAACACACTTTCACAACAGCGCAGATTAAAAAAAATATATATAGGTTTGTTTGTGATGTGTAGTTATGCGTTTGTGTGCATGTCACTGGTGTGTGTGCGCATGTGTCAGTGTGTGTCTGCGTGTGCGTGCGTGTGTGTGTTTTATGTGTGCATGTCACCGTGTGTGTATGCGTGTGTCAGTGCATGTCTGTGTGTGCATGCGTGTGTTTAATGTGTGCGTGCGCGTTTGTTTTGTGTGCGTCCGCGTTTGTTTTATGTGTGCGTGCGTGCGTGTGTTTATGTGTGCATGTCACCGTGTGTGTGGGCGTGTGTCAGTGCATGTCTGTGTGTGCATGCGTGTGTTTTAGGTGTGCGTGCGCGTTTGTTTGATGTGTGCGTCCGCGTTTGTTTTATGTGTGCGTGCGTGCGTGTGTTTTATGTGTGCATGTCACCGTGTGTGTGTGCGTTTGTCAGTGCATGTCCGTGTACGCATGCGTGTGTTTTATGTGTGCGTGCGCGTTTGTTTTATGTGGGTGTGCGCATTTGTTTAATGTGTGCGTTCGTGCACAGTAAATTTCCAAGTGTCAAAAAGGAAGTGTTAATGTATTTTAACTATTTCATAGACTGGTTTAACTCTTCCAGATGTAACACAACAACAACAGGTGTAAAACGTGGCTCCTCCCCCTGCAGTGCTGTTGTCAATATCCAGAGTTAAAACCCAGGTGTTATTTATTCAGTGTAAAAAGTGAATGAACACTGTCAAGGGTCAATTTAACAATATTCAGTGTTAATATCTTAATATGCTCCGCCCATTTCAAATGATCCAGAAGTTTCTAGAGTAATTGGACCTCATGGACCACCGCCATGTTTCCATTGGTAAAGACTGTGGTAAGTCTCTCCATCTGCTGACTTATATTTAAATGAATTAAACGATTTATACAATTGTATTCACCGTGACTGTACTACCATTCGCTTTTTAGACTTCTAATGTAGATGAATTGCTATGTGGTTCACCAACATTAAGATACATTCTATTACTTGTAATGCGGTACAGTTAACCTGCGCAGTGAACACCACGTGTAGACACTTGTAACCAATACCACTATGGATTATTGTGTATATTCGGTTTATGGTGCTCGCTCAAAACAACAGATGTATATGCTGTCTGTACATGCGCGCGCCAGTAAGTACGGTAGTTCATTCCCGCGCCACTCCCCCTCTGTCAGGCTTTAGTTTTTAGTAATGTAACCCAGCCGTTTATTTGTCGTTTTATGTTTCAATTATTTTCACTGGAAGTATATAATTAAACCCAGTTGTTATTTTCGTGTTTTATGTTTTATTACTTTTCAATGCATGTATCGCATCAAGACACTGTCGCTTTAAGACGGCCATTGTTTTTTACCTGCGTTCCACGGATGAGACGCGTGGTGTTCAGATGCTTCAGCGGCTCAGAGACTGAGACACGTGTAAGTAAGTAAGTAAGTAAGTAATATTTATTTATATAGCGCTTTTCGAGACCAGGGTCACAAAGCGCTTTAACAATCAAAAACAATACTCAAAACAGTACATACTTCAAAGATCAAGACAACACCGAGAACAACAAGTTCGAGAAATTCAAGGAAAAGCCTGAACAAATAGAAACGTCTTAAGATGTTTCTTAAAGGAGTCAGTAGACTCCATCAAGCGCAAAGAGAGAGGAAGATTGTTCCAAAGCTTAGGAGCAACAGCCTGAAAAGATTTCTCTCCTCTGGTCCTGAGCCGTGTGCGTGGAACCATCAGTAGATTCTGATCCACAGACCTCAGAGACCGAGCTGGGGTGTAAGGCTGGATCAGATCAGTGATGTAAGGAGGAGCCTGACCATGAATAGCTCTGAAAGTAAGAACCAGAATTTTAAAGTTGATCCTGAAAGAAACTGGAAGCCAGTGAAGAGTTTTAAGGATCGGAGAAATGTGAGTTCTCCTACTTGAGCGGGTCAGAATTCTCGCTGCAGAGTTCTGAATCAACTGCAGACGAGACAGCTCCTTCTTGTTAAGACATGAAAACAAACCGTTACAATAGTCCAGACGAGAAGAAACAAACGCATGGATTACAAGCTCCAGATCATGTTGTGACAACATTTTCCTAAGTTTAGAGATTTTTCTCAGTTGAAGGAAACAGTTTCTGGTCAGTTTTCTGCAGTGTTGAACAAGAGACATGTCTTTATCAAATACAACACCCAGGTTTCTCAGGCTCAGTTTGACAGACTGACCTAAGTCACCCAAGTACTGACTCAACCATGGAATCTTATCATCAGGAGCAATCACCAGAGTTTCAGTTTTGTCCACATTAAGCTGTAAAGTGTGCCAACGCTCCTGCAATTTTACTGAATACACTCGCTTATCACTCCTAGGTGAGCCTAAACAATACGTTTATATTATTGTTTATATTGCTGTGTGTAAATGAATGTTGTGTCGAAGCAGCTATTTAAGTTTTTGTGTGAAACTTGAAGCATTGTTTTATAACTTTATTCAAGTGTATATTTTCGATAGTATTTTATATTGTACTGTTTCACTTTGTTTTGAAAGTAAGTTGCACTTTATATTTTGTTATCGCGTGGTGTTCAGATGCTTCAGCGGCTCAGAGTTCACCGCATCTGTTATTTAACACGCCGATTAAACGTTCGTGCTGTTGTATGGTTAACAAGCGTTGAATGTGTTGAAGGTGCCGTAGCTAAGAATCTTGAATATTAATAAAATAAATCGCCTACCATGACCCACCAATATAGCAAACTTTTTATTGGAATATAAATATATTTTCGTCCTTCAAAATAACAAACAAAATACGTGTGTGAGTTACATTATTATTAAAAAAGCTAAGTTTTAGCGAACTAGCTCTCGTGTTAACGCACCACAGAAAGTTACATTACACGCAATGAAACATTATTTCTGAGTCTTAAAGCAATAATGATATCTTACCTCAATAGACGAGTGACGCGCACCTGATTCCGTCAAGTTATGCACAAACGTGAGGATAAAATGCGATCGATCTTTGTCAACAAGTGTGACGTCATCATCCGGAAGTTGCGTATGCGGCAATTTGAAAACTTTTTAGCTGACGCTAAATTTAAACTAAACTTAACTCGGTCTTTATACAAGCACGCATCTACTATTGTATTCATGGCGCTTTTAAACAAACAAGCACAATATCTCATTGTATTCCTGTGGTGTGACGTCACCGCTGCAGGATCAGTTGATTAGCATGTGTGACGTCACCCCTGCAGACTCGCGATTAATGTTGACAAACGTCACGTAGACGCTCATAATCGCAGCTAAATAAAAAGAAAACATATGTCCATAAACGCAATCTCAATGAAAGCTTCTATTTTCATAGAAAAGCGCACCGGATTATAAAGAGGATCAAGCGAAATAGCACAGACTTTATTTTACTCATTCATAAAACAATGTCAACATTATGGAGTTGAAACACCTAAAAATATACAATATAGTCACTTTTACAGGACCTTTTAAGCATGTTTTAATCCGCGAGAGCTTCTTGACTTCCGCGATGCGTAAACAATCCAAGCTCCAAAAAATTAAAATTAAGCATTTTTACCGATTTATATTCACTCTGTACCTCCTTAAAGTGGTTTGAGGTCGTTAAGCACAATCAGGATTAGAATCACACTGTTGACATTAAACATTTCAAATGAGCTTCATAGTTGTAGAATTACGGTAGCCAAATGAAACAGCGACACGTCACGTTACCAAGGCAACGAAGAGATGGGCGACGCGTCAAATGTAACCCGGGTCGTTTGAATCCGACGTCGGGGGGTGCTCTGTATAATACTGGGTGACCCGTGCGTGTCAATGCGTGCGCGCGTGTCAATGTGCGTCAATACGTGTGTGTCAATGTGCGTCAATGTGCGTCAATACGTGTGTGTGTGTCAATGTGCGTCAATGCGTGCGGGTGTGTCAATGCGTATAGACGTGTGTTTATATGTGTGTACATATATGTGTGTATGTGTATAGACGTGTGTGTGTATATATGTGTGTGTATGTGTATAGACGTGTGTGTGTATATATATGTGTGTATGTGTATAGACGTGTGTGTGTGTATATATGTGTGTGTATAGACGTGTGTGTATATATATGTGTGTATGTGTATAGACGTGTGTGTATATGTGTGTATGTGTATAGACGTGTGTGTGTGTGTGTATATATATATACGTGTGTGTGTTTATATATGTGTGTATGTGTATAGACGTGTGTGTGTATATATATGTGTGTATATGTGTGTATGTGTATAGACGTGTGTGTGTGTATATGTGTGTATGTGTATAGACGTGTGTGTATATATATGTGTGTATATGTGTGTATGTGTATAGACGTGTGTGTATATATATGTGTGTATGTGTATAGACGTGTGTGTGTGTGTGTGTGTGTGTATATACTGTATATATATTGTAACGATCCTGTTTGTTCTGTTCATTAATGTTGCGGGCACTTTAAGAAGGTGAGTCTGTGCGCATGCGCAGTTGTTGTTAGAGAGATTTCGCGTTCAACTAGTGGTGTGAAGAACGAGCGGCGTTGGTTGTGGCCGAAACAATAACCTCTCTGTGAGTACAGCGAACAAAGAAACAATATCTGTGCAAGACAACCGTCTGGTCATGTGTGGAGGACCAAACGTTACATTGGTGTCAGAAGCGACTTTTTCGGACCTGCTCCTGAGGCGAAGCTAACGGTTATTAGCAACGAACTTTGCTAACGAACGTCCCCGGTATGTACGGGAAAGTGAAGAGCGAAAGTGAGGAGATGGACGTTGGTGCGAGACGACGGGACCATGCTCAACAGTTAAGAGACGCTGTGTTACAACTCTCAGAAGAAGAATGTGCGTCAATGCGTGCGCCAATGTGCAGCAACTGGGCTTCATCAAGTATCAAACAGATCACACATCACACCTACCATGATTTTGTTCAATGAGATGAAAACTTATTTGATGTTCAATCCAGTGTTCAGGTTGACTTCAGTGCTTATGTTTTAGTAGAAGTGAAGCTGTGGTGCTTTAGTTTAATACATGGACACAGCACTAAACTTTGTTGTTGGTTGTTAGTTGTTTTTTTAGATTTTGGGATCAACCGTCACTTTTTAGTAATGGGAGAATTATTTCTCTGCACTGTGCGAGTCGTCCCAGAGCCATTGTTCAGCCTGAAGCCAATACGTTTTTAGGTTGAAAAGTTTGCCCCCCTGAAAAAATGTAATGCCCCCCCTTAAATGTTTTTCTGCAGCCGGGTCTGTCAGTGTTATACTAGATCCACTCAGTATAAACTGTTGTCAACATTGAAGTCAAATCATCTCCAGAAATGATACTTTGTGATGAAGTCTTAATGTTAAAAGAGACAAATGTAATAATATCTTTAATGAATCAATTCATGTACATTTATATCAAACCTGCTATTCCCTGCATGATGGGATCAGAAACACTAGAATTCTACTTTCTCGGGACGTTTTAGATTTACAACGACGACATCATTAAAAGTGTGAACTGCAGTCACACTGCAAGTTTATGTCCATAATCCTTAGATATTCTCTCCAAATGAGAACAATTTAACAGAAGAGTTTAACATTACCTTGGCTGTAGTCATGCTCTGTAGACAGAAGCTTCACCTGCACAGGTGATCTCATTAGCTCGTCCTGTCTCTCCACCTGCACGCAAAGCAACTTGTACTCTCTGCTGCCCTCTAGTGTTGCTAAAACGATTTATTATGTCCAATAAACAAACCTACAGAAAGACTTAACAGTGTGGGTCTTTCTTTTTATTTCAAGGGTCCCCATTTTATCTCAAACATCAATATAGCTAATATTTAACACTAATTGGTAAATATCAAACATGTATGCTTCATTACAGTTGAAACAATTGTTCTCTGGTAACAAATATTTATCATTAAACATGTGTGTTCATGTATGATCCATGGCACTCATCATGATGGACAAATATGATGGAAAAACATTCTATTAGTGTCAGTACAGTACACGAGGTTGGAAATCAACCACGCATTTGCGCATGCGTTGTCCACCTACAAGGAGGTTTATAACGGTCAGACGCGGAAGAATCTACGAAACTATCACTGATAGATTCTCAAAAATCATCTGATATTAAATGATCTTTTCTCTCAAGGATAAGGATGTTGAAGGAGTGACGTCACAGTGTCCACTGTTGAAGGATAAGGATGTTGAGTGTCCAGCTGGAAGGAGCACAGGTACATGTTGTGGTTTATTAAAGTCTCTTTTCATTTTATTGACATCGGTAAATGTAACGCTAAGTTTAAGTGAAGGTATCAAGACCTGTCGCCCTTCCCAGCTATCTTCTAAATAATCCACGGAGGAAAAATTCAGAAAAAAAAGTCTTATATAGATCCAGAGCGGTCCGTAATAGGAACAAAAAAACAAAACAGGCACTCGGGGCGAAGGCAGGGCACTTCTGGAGATCGGGGTCCCAACAGCAACTAAAACAAAAAGACAAAAGGACTCACTTGAGTAAATAAAAGTGCTGACAACGTCAGGAGTATCCAAAGGATTATCCAGTTGTGATTCAAAGGCGAGGAGCGAGATCGAAAGGACAGCCAACCTGGTCTGGAAACGCAATACTCTGGCGAGTTCTTCCGGGTAGAGACGCTCCTTATCAATGGGAAGAACCCGCCACTCCATCATCCCCAGCCGCGCACCTGCCAGCGTCTGTCACTCAAAACACAGGACACATGAAAACGGAAAACCACCTTCAAAATAAAACAAAAGAACATAAGCATGACACTTGTATGTTGATTCTATCAAATGTATTCTGCCTATTTTAAATGTTGACCTTTTTTCTTATAAGAGTAACTGTCAGGAGTCTTGATGTAAAACGTCACTCAAATGTGTCATTTATTTATTTCTCTCACAGGATTCAGAGTCAATGTTCATTGCACAGAATTTCCATCTCCGTCCTGCACTGTCTGTGATGATGGAACTTACATGGACAAATTGAACCGAGAGAAACATGGTTTCAAGTGTCTCGTCTGTACTGAAGGTAAAGTTTGTTCTTCACTAGAATGATGAGTTGGTCAGTATGTAGATGTGATGTAGAATTTGTTATTGACTAACAGGACTGAGAGAGATCAGATCCTGTACCTTCACAGCAAACACCAAGTGTGAACCTCTGGAGGGTTTTTTCTGTGTGGACGGCTCAGTGGACACATGTGTGGCAGCACAGCAACACTCCACATGTGAACCAGGACAGTTCATCATCAGAGCAGGCGAGTTTCACATCCAACATGTGAAATGCAAGAGTGCAGAAACTATAAGACACACACAATGTTCTTCACAGGAACGTCCTCCACAGACACTGAGTGTGGAACCTGCAGTGAAGGAACATTTTCAAATGGAACGTTCACGTCATGTCAGGATCACAAACAGTGAGTGAAGCTTCACAAATGTTTGCTCCAGATGTTTTCTTCTAAACTGTCTCCACTTGTCTTTGTAGATGTTCAACATATCTACGAGAAGGAACTATTTCTTCTGACTCTGTATGTCGAGAAGGTTTGACACCAGGAGAAGTGGCTGGAATTATTGTTGCTGTGATCGTTCTACTGATCACATGTTCTGTAGTTTATTGGTATAAAAAAAGAAAAAGAGGTAAAAAACAAATGCATTCATAAAAATCACATTATTATATTGATTTGTGTTTATCTGGAGTCATTTCCTTGAATTATTTTTCTCCTTAACCAGATGGAAAAGAGTTCAAGAGAAGAAGGAAGGTATGTAAGAATGTTTTTTAGTCATTTATCAAAGTGATTTAATGTTTAAATGTAATGTTGATTAATTTTGCAAATGTCATCACTTGTACAATTAAAATGAATGTCAATTTTGGTTTAATATCTTCAGCACTGCAGTATTTGTGCATCAGAGAAACGATCATTATTTCTTATTAGGAGGTGGCAGTGGGAATGAATGAATGTATGGATTCAACGGAGCATCCGTGAGAATTTCAATTAGTTTGAGCTTTTTTTTTAATCTAAACTGACTTATTTTTTTCTTGTCTTAGATCAATTTATTCATCTGAGAATAAGTCCGATGAAGTGGAACATGTTCCACTGATGGTAGAACCCGGGGAAGACCCAGAACACACTGAAGAAGCATGTTCCTCCACTGGGCTGGAAACACAGGGGGGTCCTCCAGAAAGAGCTGGACGATGTAACTGGGGAGAAGAAAGTATGGACCTCTCTGCTGAAGCTGCTGCCCCCGTGACAAGAATCCAGATAAACAGACCAGAGATAGCAGACGTTGAATATGAACTAATTGGACACGAGGATATTAAAGTAGATTGTTCAGTCATTCAATAGAATGTTTGAGTTTTATACAACATGAAAAATGTGTTCATAAATGATGTGTTCAGTGAACATAACATATTTCTGGCTGTTTTCATTTGCCTGTGTGTGTAGCTTAGTCTGTGATATAGAAAACAGTTTCTGTCAAAGCTTTCATTAATCTCATAAATGGCTGATCAGTTAAACATCAGCCAGGTTTGAGGATGTACTTCACTCCACAGCCGTCAGTGTTGCTTGTTCTTTCACTGCCCTTTTTGTGAGGTCACCAAATTCAGACCAGCACAGATGGACAAAACCCAACAGCACATACAAAGCCACTTGAGAAAGGCAATCATCATGGAGGTGTGTACAGTATATGTTTAGTTAGTTCCTCGTATATTGCATCATAAAAGTCTAACCGTTTACATTTTTATGTTTGACAGACTATCCGATACACAGATGTGGGCTGCAGACCAGAACCTCACGTCCATTGTCATGTGCGTGTCAATGTGTGTCAATGCGCACGTGTGTCAATGTGCGTCAATGCTTGCGCGCGTGTCAATGTGCGTCAATGCTTGCGTGCGTGTCAATGCGTGTGCGTGTGTCAATATGCTTGCGCGCGTGTCAATGTGCGTCAATGCTTGCGCGCGTGTCAATGTGCGTCAATGCGCGCGTGCGTGTCAATGTGCGTCAATGCGCCCGTGCGTGTCAATGCGTGTGCGTGCGTCAATATGCGCGCGAGTGTCAATGTGCGTCAATGCTTGCGCGCGTGTCAATGTGCGTCAATGCTTGCGCGTGTGTCAATGTGCGTCAATGCTTGCGCGTGTCAACACACAACACACGCACGCACACATTAAACAAATGCGCACACCCACATTAAACAAACGCGCACGCACACATAAAACACACGCATGCATACACAGACATGCACTGACAAACGCACACACACACGGTGACATGCAAACATAAAACACACGCACGCACGCACACATAAAACAAACGCGGATTTTATAGGTTTGTTTGTGATGTGTAGTTATGCGTTTGTGTGCATGTCATTAGTGTGTGTGCGCATGTGTCAGTGTGTGTCTGCGTGTGCGTGCGTGTGTGTGTTTTATGTGTGCATGTCACCGTGTGTGTGCGTGTGTCAGTGCATGTCTGTGTGTGCATGCGTGTGTTTTGTGTGCGTCCGCGTTTGTTTTATGTGTGCGTGCGTGCGTGTGTTTTATGTGTGCATGTCACATGAAACAAATGCGCGCACGCACACATAAAACAAATGCGCGCATGCACACATAAAACAAATGCGCGCATGCACACATAAAACAAATGCGCGCATGCACACATAAAGCAAATGCGCGCATGCACACATAAAACAAATGCGCGCACGTCACATAAAACAAATGCGCGCACGCACACATAAAACAAATGCGCGCACGCACATATTAAAGAAATGCGCACGCGCACACAAAACAAATGCGCAAGAGCACACAAAACAAATGCGCGCGCACAGATAAAACAAATGCACACGCACACAACACACGCACGCACACATTAAACAAATGCGCACACCCACATAAAACAAACGCGCACGCACACATAAAACACACGCATGCATACACAGACATGCACTGACAAACGCACACACACACGGTGACATGCAAACATAAAACACACGCACGCACGCACACATAAAACAAACGCGGATTTTATAGGTTTGTTTGTGATGTGTAGTTATGCGTTTGTGTGCATGTCATTGGTGTGTGTGCGCATGTGTCAGTGTGTGTCTGCGTGTGCGTGCGTGTGTGTGTTTTATGTGTGCATGTCACCGTGTGTGTGCGTGTGTCAGTGCATGTCTGTGTGTGCATGCGTGTGTGTGTTTTATGTGTGCATGTCACCGTGTGTGTGCGTGTGTCAGTGCATGTCTGTGTGTGCATGCGTGTGTTTTGTGTGCGTCCGCGTTTGTTTTATGTGTGCGTGCGTGCGTGTGTTTTATGTGTGCATGTCACATGAAACAAATGCGCGCACGCACACATAAAACAAATGCGCGCATGCACACATAAAACAAATGCGCGCATGCACACATAAAACAAATGCGCGCGCGCGCACACAAAACACACGGATGCACACACAGACATGCACTGACACACGCACACACACACGGTGACACGCACGCACGAACACATAAAACAAACGCGGATTTTTTTTAGAATAGAATAGAAAAGCTTTATTCATCCCCAGAGGGGAAACACACTTCCACAACAGCGCAGATTAAAAAAAATATATATAGGTTTGTTTGTGATGTGTAGTTATGCGTTTGTGTGCATGTCACTGGTGTGTGTGCGCATGTGTCAGTGTGTGTCTGCGTGTGCGTGCGTGTGTGTGTTTTATGTGTGCATGTCACCGTGTGTGTATGCGTGTGTCAGTGCATGTCTGTGTGTGCATGCGTGTGTTTAATGTGTGCGTGCGCGTTTGTTTTGTGTGCGTCCGCGTTTGTTTTATGTGTGCGTGCGTGCGTGTGTTTATGTGTGCATGTCACCGTGTGTGTGGGCGTGTGTCAGTGCATGTCTGTGTGTGCATGCGTGTGTTTTAGGTGTGCGTGCGCGTTTCTTTGATGTGTGCGTCCGCGTTTGTTTTATGTGTGCGTGCGTGCGTGTGTTTTATGTGTGCATGTCACCGTGTGTGTGTGCGTTTGTCAGTGCATGTCCGTGTACGCATGCGTGTGTTTTATGTGTGCGTGCGCGTTTGTTTTATGTGGGTGTGCGCATTTGTTTAATGTGTGCGTTCGTGCACAGTCAATTTCCAAGTGTCAAAAAGGAAGTGTTAATGTATTTTAACTATTTCATAGACTGGTTTAACTCTTCCAGATGTAACACAACAACAACAGGTGTAAAACGTGGCTCCTCCCCCTGCAGTGCTGTTGTCAATATCCAGAGTTAAAACCCAGGTGTTATTTATTCAGTGTAAAAAGTGAATGAACACTGTCAAGGGTCAATTTAACAATATTCAGTGTTAATATCTTAATATGCTCCGCCCATTTCAAATGATCCAGAAGTTTCTAGAGTAATTGGACCTCATGGACCACCGCCATGTTTCCATTGGTAAAGACTGTGGTAAGTCTCTCCATCTGCTGACTTATATTTAAATGAATTAAACGATTTATACAATTGTATTCACCGTGACTGTACTACCATTCGCTTTTTAGACTTCTAATGTAGATGAATTGCTATGTGGTTCACCAACATTAAGTTACATTCTATTACTTGTAATGCGGTACAGTTAACCTGCGCAGTGAACACCACGTGTAGACACTTGTAACCAATACCACTATGGATTATTGTGTATATTCGGTTTATGGTGCTCGCTCAAAACAACAGATGTATATGCTGTCTGTACATGCGCGCGCCAGTAAGTACGGTAGTTCATTCCCGCGCCACTCCCCCTCTGTCAGGCTTTAGTTTTTAGTAATGTAACCCAGCCGTTTATTTGTCGTTTTATGTTTCAATTATTTTCACTGGAAGTATATAATTAAACCCAGTTGTTATTTTCGTGTTTTATGTTTTATTACTTTTCAATGCATGTATCGCATCAAGACACTGTCGCTTTAAGACGGCCATTGTTTTTTACCTGCGTTCCACGGATGAGACGCGTGGTGTTCAGATGCTTCAGCGGCTCAGAGACTGAGACACGTGTAAGTAAGTAAGTAAGTAAGTAATATTTATTTATATAGCGCTTTTCGAGACCAGGGTCACAAAGCGCTTTAACAATCAAAAACAATACTCAAAACAGTACATACTTCAAAGATCAAGACAACACCGAGAACAACAAGTTCGAGAAATTCAAGGAAAAGCCTGAACAAATAGAAACGTCTTAAGATGTTTCTTAAAGGAGTCAGTAGACTCCATCAAGCGCAAAGAGAGAGGAAGATTGTTCCAAAGCTTAGGAGCAACAGCCTGAAAAGATTTCTCTCCTCTGGTCCTGAGCCGTGTGCGTGGAACCATCAGTAGATTCTGATCCACAGACCTCAGAGACCGAGCTGGGGTGTAAGGCTGGATCAGATCAGTGATGTAAGGAGGAGCCTGACCATGAATAGCTCTGAAAGTAAGAACCAGAATTTTAAAGTTGATCCTGAAAGAAACTGGAAGCCAGTGAAGAGTTTTAAGGATCGGAGAAATGTGAGTTCTCCTACTTGAGCGGGTCAGAATTCTCGCTGCAGAGTTCTGAATCAACTGCAGACGAGACAGCTCCTTCTTGTTAAGACATGAAAACAAACCGTTACAATAGTCCAGACGAGAAGAAACAAACGCATGGATTACAAGCTCCAGATCATGTTGTGACAACATTTTCCTAAGTTTAGAGATTTTTCTCAGTTGAAGGAAACAGTTTCTGGTCAGTTTTCTGCAGTGTTGAACAAGAGACATGTCTTTATCAAATACAACACCCAGGTTTCTCAGGCTCAGTTTGACAGACTGACCTAAGTCACCCAAGTACTGACTCAACCATGGAATCTTATCATCAGGAGCAATCACCAGAGTTTCAGTTTTGTCCACATTAAGCTGTAAAGTGTGCCAACGCTCCTGCAATTTTACTGAATACACTCGCTTATCACTCCTAGGTGAGCCTAAACAATACGTTTATATTATTGTTTATATTGCTGTGTGTAAATGAATGTTGTGTCGAAGCAGCTATTTAAGTTTTTGTGTGAAACTTGAAGCATTGTTTTATAACTTTATTCAAGTGTATATTTTCGATAGTATTTTATATTGTACTGTTTCACTTTGTTTTGAAAGTAAGTTGCACTTTATATTTTGTTATCGTTTGGTGTTCAGATGCTTCAGCGGCTCAGAGTTCACCGCATCTGTTATTTAACACGCCGATTAAACGTTCGTGCTGTTGTATGGTTAACAAGCGTTGAATGTGTTGAAGGTGCCGTAGCTAAGAATCTTGAATATTAATAAAATAAATCGCCTACCATGACCCACCAATATAGCAAACTTTTTATTGGAATATAAATATATTTTCGTCCTTCAAAATAACAAACAAAATACGTGTGTGAGTTACATTATAATTAAAAAAGCTAAGTTTTAGCGAACTAGCTCTCGTGTTAACGCACCACAGAAAGTTACATTACACGCAATGAAACATTATTTCTGAGTCTTAAAGCAATAATGATATCTTACCTCAATAGACGAGTGACGCGCACCTGATTCCGTCAAGTTATGCACAAACGTGAGGATAAAATGCGATCGATCTTTGTCAACAAGTGTGACGTCATCATCCGGAAGTTGCGTATGCGGCAATTTGAAAACTTTTTAGCTGACGCTAAATTTAAACTAAACTTAACTCGGTCTTTATACAAGCACGCATCTACTATTGTATTCATGGCGCTTTTAAACAAACAAGCACAATATCTCATTGTATTCCTGTGGTGTGACGTCACCGCTGCAGGATCAGTTGATTAGCATGTGTGACGTCACCCCTGCAGACTCGCGATTAATGTTGACAAACGTCACGTAGACGCTCATAATCGCAGCTAAATAAAAATAAAACATATGTCCATAAACGCAATCTCAATGAAAGCTTCTATTTTCATAGAAAAGCGCACCGGATTATAAAGAGGATCAAGCGAAATAGCACAGACTTTATTTTACTCATTCATAAAACAATGTCAACATTATGGAGTTGAAACACCTAAAAATATACAATATAGTCACTTTTACAGGACCTTTTAAGCATGTTTTAATCCGCGAGAGCTTCTTGACTTCCGCGATGCGTAAACAATCCAAGCTCCAAAAAATTAAAATTAAGCATTTTTACCGATTTATATTCACTCTGTACCTCCTTAAAGTGGTTTGAGGTCGTTAAGCACAATCAGGATTAGAATCACACTGTTGACATTAAACATTTCAAATGAGCTTCATAGTTGTAGAATTACGGTAGCCAAATGAAACAGCGACACGTCACGTTACCAAGGCAACGAAGAGATGGGCGACGCGTCAAATGTAACCCGGGTCGTTTGAATCCGACGTCGGGGGGTGCTCTGTATAATACTGGGTGACCCGTGCGTGTCAATGCGTGCGCGCGTGTCAATGTGCGTCAATACGTGTGTGTCAATGTGCGTCAATGTGCGTCAATACGTGTGTGTGTGTCAATGTGCGTCAATGCGTGCGGGTGTGTCAATGCGTATAGACGTGTGTTTATATGTGTGTACATATATGTGTGTATGTGTATAGACGTGTGTGTGTATATATGTGTGTGTATGTGTATAGACGTGTGTGTGTATATATATGTGTGTATGTGTATAGACGTGTGTGTGTGTATATATGTGTGTGTATAGACGTGTGTGTATGTGTATAGACGTGTGTGTATATGTGTGTATGTGTATAGACGTGTGTGTGTGTGTGTGTGTGTGTATATATATATACGTGTGTGTGTTTATATATGTGTGTATGTGTATAGACGTGTGTGTGTATATATATGTGTGTATATGTGTGTATGTGTATAGACGTGTGTGTGTGTATATGTGTGTATGTGTATAGACGTGTGTGTATATATATGTGTGTATATGTGTGTATGTGTATAGACGTGTGTGTATATATATGTGTGTATGTGTATAGACGTGTGTGTGTATATGTATATGTGTGTATGTGTATAGACGTGTGTGTGTGTGTGTGTGTGTGTGTGTATATACTGTATATATATTGTAACGATCCTGTTTGTTCTGTTCATTAATGTTGCGGGCACTTTAAGAAGGTGAGTCTGTGCGCATGCGCAGTTGTTGTTAGAGAGATTTCGCGTTCAACTAGTGGTGTGAAGAACGAGCGGCGTTGGTTGTGGCCGAAACAATAACCTCTCTGTGAGTACAGCGAACAAAGAAACAATATCTGTGCAAGACAACCGTCTGGTCATGTGTGGAGGACCAAACGTTACATTGGTGTCAGAAGCGACTTTTTCGGACCTGCTCCTGAGGCGAAGCTAACGGTTATTAGCAACGAACTTTGCTAACGAACGTCCCCGGTATGTACGGGAAAGTGAAGAGCGAAAGTGAGGAGATGGACGTTGGTGCGAGACGACGGGACCATGCTCAACAGTTAAGAGACGCTGTGTTACAACTCTCAGAAGAAGAATGTGCGTCAATGCGTGCGCCAATGTGCAGCAACTGGGCTTCATCAAGTATCAAACAGATCACACATCACACCTACCATGATTTTGTTCAATGAGATGAAAACTTATTTGATGTTCAATCCAGTGTTCAGGTTGACTTCAGTGCTTATGTTTTAGTAGAAGTGAAGCTGTGGTGCTTTAGTTTAATACATGGACACAGCACTAAACTTTGTTGTTGGTTGTTAGTTGTTTTTTTAGATTTTGGGATCAACCGTCACTTTTTAGTAATGGGAGAATTATTTCTCTGCACTGTGCGAGTCGTCCCAGAGCCATTGTTCAGCCTGAAGCCAATACGTTTTTAGGTTGAAAAGTTTGCCCCCCTGAAAAAATGTAATGCCCCCCCTTAAATGTTTTTCTGCAGCCGGGTCTGTCAGTGTTATACTAGATCCACTCAGTATAAACTGTTGTCAACATTGAAGTCAAATCATCTCCAGAAATGATACTTTGTGATGAAGTCTTAATGTTAAAAGAGACAAATGTAATAAGATCTTTAATGAATCAATTCATGTACATTTATATCAAACCTGCTATTCCCTGCATGATGGGATCAGAAACACTAGAATTCTACTTTCTCGGGACGTTTTAGATTTACAACGACGACATCATTAAAAGTGTGAACTGCAGTCACACTGCAAGTTTATGTCCATAATCCTTAGATATTCTCTCCAAATGAGAACAATTTAACAGAAGAGTTTAACATTACCTTGGCTGTAGTCATGCTCTGTAGACAGAAGCTTCACCTGCACAGGTGATCTCATTAGCTCGTCCTGTCTCTCCACCTGCACGCAAAGCAACTTGTACTCTCTGCTGCCCTCTAGTGTTGCTAAAACGATTTATTATGTCCAATAAACAAACCTACAGAAAGACTTAACAGTGTGGGTCTTTCTTTTTATTTCAAGGGTCCCCATTTTATGTCAAACATCAATATAGCTAATATTTAACACTAATTGGTAAATATCAAACATGTATGCTTCATTACAGTTGAAACAATTGTTCTCTGGTAACAAATATTTATCATTAAACATGTGTGTTCATGTATGATCCATGGCACTCATCATGATGGACAAATATGATGGAAAAACATTCTATTAGTGTCAGTACAGTACACGAGGTTGGAAATCAACCACGCATTTGCGCATGCGTTGTCCACCTACAAGGAGGTTTATAACGGTCAGACGCGGAAGAATCTACGAAACTATCACTGATAGATTCTCAAAAATCATCTGATATTAAATGATCTTTTCTCTCAAGGATAAGGATGTTGAAGGAGTGACGTCACAGTGTCCACTGTTGAAGGATAAGGATGTTGAGTGTCCAGCTGGAAGGAGCACAGGTACATGTTGTGGTTTATTAAAGTCTCTTTTCATTTTATTGACATCGGTAAATGTAACGCTAAGTTTAAGTGAAGGTATCAAGACCTGTCGCCCTTCCCAGCTATCTTCTAAATAATCCACGGAGGAAAAATTCAGAAAAAAAAGTCTTATATAGATCCAGAGCGGTCCGTAATAGGAACAAAAAAACAAAACAGGCACTCGGGGCGAAGGCAGGGCACTTCTGGAGATCGGGGTCCCAACAGCAACTAAAACAAAAAGACAAAAGGACTCACTTGAGTAAATAAAAGTGCTGACAACGTCAGGAGTATCCAAAGGATTATCCAGTTGTGATTCAAAGGCGAGGAGCGAGATCGAAAGGACAGCCAACCTGGTCTGGAAACGCAATACTCTGGCGAGTTCTTCCGGGTAGAGACGCTCCTTATCAATGGGAAGAACCCGCCACTCCATCATCCCCAGCCGCGCACCTGCCAGCGTCTGTCACTCAAAACACAGGACACATGAAAACGGAAAACCACCTTCAAAATAAAACAAAAGAACATAAGCATGACACTTGTATGTTGATTCTATCAAATGTATTCTGCCTATTTTAAATGTTGACCTTTTTTCTTATAAGAGTAACTGTCAGGAGTCTTGATGTAAAACGTCACTCAAATGTGTCATTTATTTATTTCTCTCACAGGATTCAGAGTCAATGTTCATTGCACAGAATTTCCATCTCCGTCCTGCACTGTCTGTGATGATGGAACTTACATGGACAAATTGAACCGAGAGAAACATGGTTTCAAGTGTCTCGTCTGTACTGAAGGTAAAGTTTGTTCTTCACTAGAATGATGAGTTGGTCAGTATGTAGATGTGATGTAGAATTTGTTATTGACTAACAGGACTGAGAGAGATCAGATCCTGTACCTTCACAGCAAACACCAAGTGTGAACCTCTGGAGGGTTTTTTCTGTGTGGACGGCTCAGTGGACACATGTGTGGCAGCACAGCAACACTCCACATGTGAACCAGGACAGTTCATCATCAGAGCAGGCGAGTTTCACATCCAACATGTGAAATGCAAGAGTGCAGAAACTATAAGACACACACAATGTTCTTCACAGGAACGTCCTCCACAGACACTGAGTGTGGAACCTGCAGTGAAGGAACATTTTCAAATGGAACGTTCACGTCATGTCAGGATCACAAACAGTGAGTGAAGCTTCACAAATGTTTGCTCCAGATGTTTTCTTCTAAACTGTCTCCACTTGTCTTTGTAGATGTTCAACATATCTACGAGAAGGAACTATTTCTTCTGACTCTGTATGTCGAGAAGGTTTGACACCAGGAGAAGTGGCTGGAATTATTGTTGCTGTGATCGTTCTACTGATCACATGTTCTGTAGTTTATTGGTATAAAAAAAGAAAAAGAGGTAAAAAACAAATGCATTCATAAAAATCACATTATTATATTGATTTGTGTTTATCTGGAGTCATTTCCTTGAATTATTTTTCTCCTTAACCAGATGGAAAAGAGTTCAAGAGAAGAAGGAAGGTATGTAAGAATGTTTTTTAGTCATTTATCAAAGTGATTTAATGTTTAAATGTAATGTTGATTAATTTTGCAAATGTCATCACTTGTACAATTAAAATGAATGTCAATTTTGGTTTAATATCTTCAGCACTGCAGTATTTGTGCATCAGAGAAACGATCATTATTTCTTATTAGGAGGTGGCAGTGGGAATGAATGAATGTATGGATTCAACGGAGCATCCGTGAGAATTTCAATTAGTTTGAGCTTTTTTTTTAATCTAAACTGACTTATTTTTTTCTTGTCTTAGATCAATTTATTCATCTGAGAATAAGTCCGATGAAGTGGAACATGTTCCACTGATGGTAGAACCCGGGGAAGACCCAGAACACACTGAAGAAGCATGTTCCTCCACTGGGCTGGAAACACAGGGGGGTCCTCCAGAAAGAGCTGGACGATGTAACTGGGGAGAAGAAAGTATGGACCTCTCTGCTGAAGCTGCTGCCCCCGTGACAAGAATCCAGATAAACAGACCAGAGATAGCAGACGTTGAATATGAACTAATTGGACACGAGGATATTAAAGTAGATTGTTCAGTCATTCAATAGAATGTTTGAGTTTTATACAACATGAAGAACATTAAAGAAATGCGCACGCGCACACAAAACAAATGCGCAAGAGCACACAAAACAAATGCGCGCGCACAGATAAAACAAATGCACACACACACAACACACGCACGCACACATTAAACAAATGCGCACACCCACATAAAACAAACGCGCACGCACACATAAAACACACGCATGCATACACAGACATGCACTGACAAACGCACACACACACGGTGACATGCAAACATAAAACACACGCACGCACGCACACATAAAACAAACGCGGGTTTTATAGGTTTGTTTGTGATCTGTAGTTATGCGTTTGTGTGCATGTCATTGGTGTGTGTGCGCATGTGTCAGTGTGTGTCTGCGTGTGCGTGTGTGTGTGTGTTTTATGTGTGCATGTCACCGTGTGTGTGCGTGTGTCAGTGCATGTCTGTGTGTGCATGCGTGTGTGTGTTTTATGTGTGCATGTCACCGTGTGTGTGCGTGTGTCAGTGCATGTCTGTGTGTGCATGCGTGTGTTTTGTGTGCGTCCGCGTTTGTTTTATGTGTGCGTGCGTGCGTGTGTTTTATGTGTGCATGTCACATGAAACAAATGCGCGCACGCACACATAAAACAAATGCGCGCATGCACACATAAAACAAATGCGCGCATGCACACATAAAACAAATGCGCGCGCGCGCACATAACACAAATGCGCGCACTTCACATAAAACAAATGCGCGCACGCACACATAAAACAAATGCGCGCACGCACATATTAAAGAAATGCGCACGCGCACACAAAACAAATGCGCAAGAGCACACAAAACAAATGCGCGCGCACAGATAAAACAAATGCACACGCACACAACACACGCACGCACACATTAAACAAATGCGCACACCCACATAAAACAAACGCGCACGCACACATAAAACACACGCATGCATACACAGACATGCACTGACAAACGCACACACACACGGTGAGATGCAAACATAAAACACACGCACGCACGCACACATAAAACAAACGCGGGTTTTATAGGTTTGTTTGTGATGTGTAGTTATGCGTTTGTGTGCATGTCATTGGTGTGTGTGCGCATGTGTCAGTGTGTGTCTGCGTGTGCGTGCGTGTGTGTGTTTTATGTGTGCATGTCACCGTGTGTGTGCGTGTGTCAGTGCATGTCTGTGTGTGCATGCGTGTGTTTTGTGTGCGTCCGCGTTTGTTTTATGTGTGCGTGCGTGCGTGTGTTTTATGTGTGCATGTCACATGAAACAAATGCGCGCACGCACACATAAAACAAATGCGCGCATGCACACATAAAACAAATGCGCGCATGCACACATAAAACAAATGCGCGCATGCACACATAAAGCAAATGCGCGCATGCACACATAAAACAAATGCGCGCACGTCACATAAAACAAATGCGCGCACGCACACATAAAACAAATGCGCGCACGCACATATTAAAGAAATGCGCACGCGCACACAAAACAAATGCGCAAGAGCACACAAAACAAATGCGCGCGCACAGATAAAACAAATGCACACGCACACATTAAACAAATGCGCACACCCACATAAAACAAACGCGCACGCACACATAAAACACACGCATGCATACACAGACATGCACTGACAAACGCACACACACACGGTGACATGCAAACATAAAACACACGCACGCACGCACACATAAAACAAACGCGGATTTTATAGGTTTGTTTGTGATCTGTAGTTATGCGTTTGTGTGCATGTCATTGGTGTGTGTGCGCATGTGTCAGTGTGTGTGTGTGCGTGCGTGTGTGTGTTTTATGTGTGCATGTCACCGTGTGTGTGCGTGTGTCAGTGCATGTCTGTGTGTGCATGCGTGTGTGTGTTTTATGTGTGCATGTCACCGTGTGTGTGCGTGTGTCAGTGCATGTCTGTGTGTGCATGCGTGTGTTTTGTGTGCGTCCGCGTTTGTTTTATGTGTGCGTGCGTGCGTGTGTTTTATGTGTGCATGTCACATGAAACAAATGCGCGCACGCACACATAAAACAAATGCGCGCATGCACACATAAAACAAATGCGCGCATGCACACATAAAACAAATGCGCGCGCGCACACAAAACACACGGATGCACACACAGACATGCACTGACACACGCACACACACACGGTGACATGCACACATAAAACAAACGCGGACGCACACAAAACAAACGCGCACGCACACATAAAACACACGCATGCATACATAGACATGCACTGACAAACGCACACACACACGGTGACATGCAAACATAAAACACACGCACGCACGAACACATAAAACAAACGCGGATTTTTTTTAGAATAGAATAGAATAGAAAAGCTTTATTCATCCCCAGAGGGGAAACACACTTTCACAACAGCGCAGATTAAAAAAAATATATATAGGTTTGTTTGTGATGTGTAGTTATGCGTTTGTGTGCATGTCACTGGTGTGTGTGCGCATGTGTCAGTGTGTGTCTGCGTGTGCGTGCGTGTGTGTGTTTTATGTGTGCATGTCACCGTGTGTGTATGCGTGTGTCAGTGCATGTCTGTGTGTGCATGCGTGTGTTTAATGTGTGCGTGCGCGTTTGTTTTGTGTGCGTCCGCGTTTGTTTTATGTGTGCGTGCGTGCGTGTGTTTATGTGTGCATGTCACCGTGTGTGTGGGCGTGTGTCAGTGCATGTCTGTGTGTGCATGCGTGTGTTTTAGGTGTGCGTGCGCGTTTCTTTGATGTGTGCGTCCGCGTTTGTTTTATGTGTGCGTGCGTGCGTGTGTTTTATGTGTGCATGTCACCGTGTGTGTGTGCGTTTGTCAGTGCATGTCCGTGTACGCATGCGTGTGTTTTATGTGTGCGTGCGCGTTTGTTTTATGTGGGTGTGCGCATTTGTTTAATGTGTGCGTTCGTGCACAGTAAATTTCCAAGTGTCAAAAAGGAAGTGTTAATGTATTTTAACTATTTCATAGACTGGTTTAACTCTTCCAGATGTAACACAACAACAACAGGTGTAAAACGTGGCTCCTCCCCCTGCAGTGCTGTTGTCAATATCCAGAGTTAAAACCCAGGTGTTATTTATTCAGTGTAAAAAGTGAATGAACACTGTCAAGGGTCAATTTAACAATATTCAGTGTTAATATCTTAATATGCTCCGCCCATTTCAAATGATCCAGAAGTTTCTAGAGTAATTGGACCTCATGGACCACCGCCATGTTTCCATTGGTAAAGACTGTGGTAAGTCTCTCCATCTGCTGACTTATATTTAAATGAATTAAACGATTTATACAATTGTATTCACCGTGACTGTACTACCATTCGCTTTTTAGACTTCTAATGTAGATGAATTGCTATGTGGTTCACCAACATTAAGTTACATTCTATTACTTGTAATGCGGTACAGTTAACCTGCGCAGTGAACACCACGTGTAGACACTTGTAACCAATACCACTATGGATTATTGTGTATATTCGGTTTATGGTGCTCGCTCAAAACAACAGATGTATATGCTGTCTGTACATGCGCGCGCCAGTAAGTACGGTAGTTCATTCCCGCGCCACTCCCCCTCTGTCAGGCTTTAGTTTTTAGTAATGTAACCCAGCCGTTTATTTGTCGTTTTATGTTTCAATTATTTTCACTGGAAGTATATAATTAAACCCAGTTGTTATTTTCGTGTTTTATGTTTTATTACTTTTCAATGCATGTATCGCATCAAGACACTGTCGCTTTAAGACGGCCATTGTTTTTTACCTGCGTTCCACGGATGAGACGCGTGGTGTTCAGATGCTTCAGCGGCTCAGAGACTGAGACACGTGTAAGTAAGTAAGTAAGTAAGTAATATTTATTTATATAGCGCTTTTCGAGACCAGGGTCACAAAGCGCTTTAACAATCAAAAAGAGAAGAGGAAGATTGTTCCAAAGCTTAGGAGCAACAGCCTGAAAAGATTTCTCTCCTCTGGTCCTGAGCCGTGTGCGTGGAACCATCAGTAGATTCTGATCCACAGACCTCAGAGACCGAGCTGGGGTGTAAGGCTGGATCAGATCAGTGATGTAAGGAGGAGCCTGACCATGAATAGCTCTGAAAGTAAGAACCAGAATTTTAAAGTTGATCCTGAAAGAAACTGGAAGCCAGTGAAGAGTTTTAAGGATCGGAGAAATGTGAGTTCTCCTACTTGAGCGGGTCAGAATTCTCGCTGCAGAGTTCTGAATCAACTGCAGACGAGACAGCTCCTTCTTGTTAAGACATGAAAACAAACCGTTACAATAGTCCAGACGAGAAGAAACAAACGCATGGATTACAAGCTCCAGATCATGTTGTGACAACATTTTCCTAAGTTTAGAGATTTTTCTCAGTTGAAGGAAACAGTTTCTGGTCAGTTTTCTGCAGTGTTGAACAAGAGACATGTCTTTATCAAATACAACACCCAGGTTTCTCAGGCTCAGTTTGACAGACTGACCTAAGTCACCCAAGTACTGACTCAACCATGGAATCTTATCATCAGGAGCAATCACCAGAGTTTCAGTTTTGTCCACATTAAGCTGTAAAGTGTGCCAACACTCCTGCAATTTTACTGAATACACTCGCTTATCACTCCTAGGTGAGCCTAAACAATACGTTTATATTATTGTTTATATTGCTGTGTGTAAATGAATGTTGTGTCGAAGCAGCTATTTAAGTTTTTGTGTGAAACTTGAAGCATTGTTTTATAACTTTATTCAAGTGTATATTTTCGATAGTATTTTATATTGTACTGTTTCACTTTGTTTTGAAAGTAAGTTGCACTTTATATTTTGTTATCGTTTGGTGTTCAGATGCTTCAGCGGCTCAGAGTTCACCGCATCTGTTATTTAACACGCCGATTAAACGTTCGTGCTGTTGTATGGTTAACAAGCGTTGAATGTGTTGAAGGTGCCGTAGCTAAGAATCTTGAATATTAATAAAATAAATCGCCTACCATGACCCACCAATATAGCAAACTTTTTATTGGAATATAAATATATTTTCGTCCTTCAAAATAACAAACAAAATACGTGTGTGAGTTACATTATAATTAAAAAAGCTAAGTTTTAGCGAACTAGCGCTCGTGTTAACGCACCACAGAAAGTTACATTACACGCAATGAAACATTATTTCTGAGTCTTAAAGCAATAATGATATCTTACCTCAATAGACGAGTGACGCGCACCTGATTCCGTCAAGTTATGCACAAACGTGAGGATAAAATGCGATCGATCTTTGTCAACAAGTGTGACGTCATCATCCGGAAGTTGCGTATGCGGCAATTTGAAAACTTTTTAGCTGACGCTAAATTTAAACTAAACTTAACTCGGTCTTTATACAAGCACGCATCTACTATTGTATTCATGGCGCTTTTAAACAAACAAGCACAATATCTCATTGTATTCCTGTGGTGTGACGTCACCGCTGCAGGATCAGTTGATTAGCATGTGTGACGTCACCCCTGCAGACTCGCGATTAATGTTGACAAACGTCACGTAGACGCTCATAATCGCAGCTAAATAAAAAGAAAACATATGTCCATAAACGCAATCTCAATGAAAGCTTCTATTTTCATAGAAAAGCGCACCGGATTATAAAGAGGATCAAGCGAAATAGTAAGTAAGTAAGTAAGTAATATATATTTATATAGCGCTTTTCGAGACCAAGGTCACAAAGCGCTTTAACAATCAAAACAATACTCAAAACAGTACATACTTCAAAGATCAAGACAACACCGAGAACAACACAGGAGTTCGAGAAATTCAAGGAAAAGCCTGAACAAATAGAAACGTCTTAAGATGTTTCTTAAAGGAGTCAGTAGACTCCATCAAGCGCAAAGAGAGAGGAAGATTGTTCCAAAGCTTAGGAGCAACAGCCTGAAAAGATTTCTCTCCTCTGGTCCTGAGCCGTGTGCGTGGAACCATAAGTAGATTCTGATCCACAGACCTCAGAGCCCGAGCTGGGGTGTAAGGCTGGATCAGATCAGTGATGTAAGGAGGAGCCTGACCATGAATAGCTCTGAAAGTAAGAACCAGAATTTTAAAGTTGATCCTGAAAGAAACTGGAAGCCAGTGAAGAGTTTTAAGGACCGGAGAAATGTGAGTTCTTCTACTAGAGCGGGTCAGAATTCTCGCTGCAGAGTTCTGAATCAACTGCAGACGAGACAGCTCCTTCTTGTTAAGACATGAAAACAAACTGTTACAATAGTCCAGACGAGAAGAAACAAACGCATGGATTACAAGCTCCAGATCATGTTGTGACAGCATTTTCCTAAGTTTAGAGATTTTTCTCAGTTGAAGGAAACAGTTTCTGGTCAGTTTTCTACAGTGTTGAACAAGAGACATGTCTTTATCAAATACAACACCCAGGTTTCTCAGGCTCAGTTTGACAGACTGACCTAAGTCACCCAAGTACTGACTCAACCCTGGAATCGTATCATCAGGAGCAATCACCAGAGTTTCAGTTTTGTCCACATTAAGCTGTAAAGTGTTTTCACTCAGCCATTGTTTGATTTCTAGCAAACAATTGACTAAGCTGTTCAGCCTTTGGGGCTCAGTTGGGTCAAAAGAGCAGTAGAGCTGGATGTCATCAGCAAAAATGTGATAAGAAACATCTGGAAATCTCTGAATGATTTTACCAAGGGGAATCAAGTACAGCAAAAACAATAAAGGACCCAGAACAGAACCTTGAGGGACTCCACACAACAGATCTGCCGATTCAGACCTCATTTGATTGGCAGATACACTAAAACTGCGCCCAGAAAGGTAAGATGAGAACCATTCTAACACAGACCCAGACAGTCCCACTTCATCCCTTAGTCTTCTCAGCAGGATCTGGTGATCAACTGTGTCAAAGGCTGACGACAGATCCAAGAGAACCAGAACAGTGAATTTACCAGAGTCAGCCGACATCATGATGTCACTGGACACTTTCAGTAAAGCTGTCTCCGTAGAGTGATGTTTACGGAAGCCAGACTGAAACTTCTCATGGATGTCGCTCTGATCCAAGAACAAAGACAGCTGCTCGGACACAACCTTCTCCAAGATCTTGGACAAGAAAGGGAGCTTAGAAATAGGCCTGAAATTACTGAGGTCAGTTGGGTCTAAGCCTGGTTTTTTGAGCAGAGGCTCCACAATGGCATGTTTAAATGCATTGGGAAAAACCCCTGTGGAAAGGGAGAGGTTCACCATATTGGTAACCCAGGGGCCAATTACATCAAATACTTTGATAAAAAGCCTACAAGGAAGGACGTCATCTGAGCAAGAGGAGGGTTTCATCTTGTTCACTAGTGCTGAAATATCACCCAAAGATACAGCAGAGAAGGATGACCAAGAGGAGGAGATGGGCTCAGAGACAGTAGGGGTTCCCAACAAAGGGGGAGAGATTTTCTCTTTGATCAATTTAATTTTGTCAATGAAAAATCTCAACAATGCATTGCTGTCAGCTTCACAGAAGACCGGCGTGATTTGAGGAGCAGGAGACACGAGAGAATTAATCGTGTCAAACAAAACTTTGGGGTTTTTCCTATTTGCTGCTACCAGTTTTCTGATGTAATCAGATCTAGCAGTTTCTACCATCTCATTGTAAGAAGTCAACAGATCCCTGAGGTGAAGTCTGTGCACCTCAAGTTTAGTAGACTTCCAGAGACGCTCAGTCTTTCGACAAAGTCTCCTCAGACTCAGGAGATCTTCATTTGTCCAAGGGCACAATAGCACAATAGCACAGACTTTATTTTACTCATTCATAAAACAATGTCAACATTATGGAGTTGAAACACCTAAAAATATACAATATAGTCACTTTTACAGGACCTTTTAAGCATGTTTTAATCCGCGAGAGCTTCTTGACTTCCGCGATGCGTAAACAATCCAAGCTCCAAAAAATTAAAATTAAGCATTTTTACCGATTTATATTCACTCTGTACCTCCTTAAAGTGGTTTGAGGTCGTTAAGCACAATCAGGATTAGAATCACACTGTTGACATTAAACATTTCAAATGAGCTTCATAGTTGTAGAATTACGGTAGCCAAATGAAACAGCGACACGTCACGTTACCAAGGCAACGAAGAGATGGGCGACGCGTCAAATGTAACCCGGGTCGTTTGAATCCGACGTCGGGGGGTGCTCTGTATAATACTGGGTGACCCGTGCGTGTCAATGCGTGCGCGCGTGTCAATGTGCGTCAATACGTGTGTGTCAATGTGCGTCAATGTGCGTCAATACGTGTGTGTGTGTCAATGTGCGTCAATGCGTGCGGGTGTGTCAATGCGTATAGACGTGTGTTTATATGTGTGTACATATATGTGTGTATGTGTATAGACGTGTGTGTGTATATATGTGTGTGTATGTGTATAGACGTGTGTGTGTATATATATGTGTGTATGTGTATAGACGTGTGTGTGTGTATATATGTGTGTGTATAGACGTGTGTGTATATATATGTGTGTATGTGTATAGACGTGTGTGTATATGTGTGTATGTGTATAGACGTGTGTGTGTGTGTGTGTGTGTGTATATATATATACGTGTGTGTGTTTATATATGTGTGTATGTGTATAGACGTGTGTGTGTATATATATGTGTGTATATGTGTGTATGTGTATAGACGTGTGTGTGTGTATATGTGTGTATGTGTATAGACGTGTGTGTATATATATGTGTGTATATGTGTGTATGTGTATAGACGTGTGTGTATATATATGTGTGTATGTGTATAGACGTGTGTGTGTATATGTATATGTGTGTATGTGTATAGACGTGTGTGTGTGTGTGTGTGTGTGTATATACTGTATATATATTGTAACGATCCTGTTTGTTCTGTTCATTAATGTTGCGGGCACTTTAAGAAGGTGAGTCTGTGCGCATGCGCAGTTGTTGTTAGAGAGATTTCGCGTTCAACTAGTGGTGTGAAGAACGAGCGGCGTTGGTTGTGGCCGAAACAATAACCTCTCTGTGAGTACAGCGAACAAAGAAACAATATCTGTGCAAGACAACCGTCTGGTCATGTGTGGAGGACCAAACGTTACATTGGTGTCAGAAGCGACTTTTTCGGACCTGCTCCTGAGGCGAAGCTAACGGTTATTAGCAACGAACTTTGCTAACGAACGTCCCCGGTATGTACGGGAAAGTGAAGAGCGAAAGTGAGGAGATGGACGTTGGTGCGAGACGACGGGACCATGCTCAACAGTTAAGAGACGCTGTGTTACAACTCTCAGAAGAAGAATGTGCGTCAATGCGTGCGCCAATGTGCAGCAACTGGGCTTCATCAAGTATCAAACAGATCACACATCACACCTACCATGATTTTGTTCAATGAGATGAAAACTTATTTGATGTTCAATCCAGTGTTCAGGTTGACTTCAGTGCTTATGTTTTAGTAGAAGTGAAGCTGTGGTGCTTTAGTTTAATACATGGACACAGCACTAAACTTTGTTGTTGGTTGTTAGTTGTTTTTTTAGATTTTGGGATCAACCGTCACTTTTTAGTAATGGGAGAATTATTTCTCTGCACTGTGCGAGTCGTCCCAGAGCCATTGTTCAGCCTGAAGCCAATACGTTTTTAGGTTGAAAAGTTTGCCCCCCTGAAAAAATGTAATGCCCCCCCTTAAATGTTTTTCTGCAGCCGGGTCTGTCAGTGTTATACTAGATCCACTCAGTATAAACTGTTGTCAACATTGAAGTCAAATCATCTCCAGAAATGATACTTTGTGATGAAGTCTTAATGTTAAAAGAGACAAATGTAATAAGATCTTTAATGAATCAATTCATGTACATTTATATCAAACCTGCTATTCCCTGCATGATGGGATCAGAAACACTAGAATTCTACTTTCTCGGGACGTTTTAGATTTACAACGACGACATCATTAAAAGTGTGAACTGCAGTCACACTGCAAGTTTATGTCCATAATCCTTAGATATTCTCTCCAAATGAGAACAATTTAACAGAAGAGTTTAACATTACCTTGGCTGTAGTCATGCTCTGTAGACAGAAGCTTCACCTGCACAGGTGATCTCATTAGCTCGTCCTGTCTCTCCACCTGCACGCAAAGCAACTTGTACTCTCTGCTGCCCTCTAGTGTTGCTAAAACGATTTATTATGTCCAATAAACAAACCTACAGAAAGACTTAACAGTGTGGGTCTTTCTTTTTATTTCAAGGGTCCCCATTTTATCTCAAACATCAATATAGCTAATATTTAACACTAATTGGTAAATATCAAACATGTATGCTTCATTACAGTTGAAACAATTGTTCTCTGGTAACAAATATTTATCATTAAACATGTGTGTTCATGTATGATCCATGGCACTCATCATGATGGACAAATATGATGGAAAAACATTCTATTAGTGTCAGTACAGTACACGAGGTTGGAAATCAACCACGCATTTGCGCATGCGTTGTCCACCTACAAGGAGGTTTATAACGGTCAGACGCGGAAGAATCTACGAAACTATCACTGATAGATTCTCAAAAATCATCTGATATTAAATGATCTTTTCTCTCAAGGATAAGGATGTTGAAGGAGTGACGTCACAGTGTCCACTGTTGAAGGATAAGGATGTTGAGTGTCCAGCTGGAAGGAGCACAGGTACATGTTGTGGTTTATTAAAGTCTCTTTTCATTTTATTGACATCGGTAAATGTAACGCTAAGTTTAAGTGAAGGTATCAAGACCTGTCGCCCTTCCCAGCTATCTTCTAAATAATCCACGGAGGAAAAATTCAGAAAAAAAAGTCTTATATAGATCCAGAGCGGTCCGTAATAGGAACAAAAAAACAAAACAGGCACTCGGGGCGAAGGCAGGGCACTTCTGGAGATCGGGGTCCCAACAGCAACTAAAACAAAAAGACAAAAGGACTCACTTGAGTAAATAAAAGTGCTGACAACGTCAGGAGTATCCAAAGGATTATCCAGTTGTGATTCAAAGGCGAGGAGCGAGATCGAAAGGACAGCCAACCTGGTCTGGAAACGCAATACTCTGGCGAGTTCTTCCGGGTAGAGACGCTCCTTATCAATGGGAAGAACCCGCCACTCCATCATCCCCAGCCGCGCACCTGCCAGCGTCTGTCACTCAAAACACAGGACACATGAAAACGGAAAACCACCTTCAAAATAAAACAAAAGAACATAAGCATGACACTTGTATGTTGATTCTATCAAATGTATTCTGCCTATTTTAAATGTTGACCTTTTTTCTTATAAGAGTAACTGTCAGGAGTCTTGATGTAAAACGTCACTCAAATGTGTCATTTATTTATTTCTCTCACAGGATTCAGAGTCAATGTTCATTGCACAGAATTTCCATCTCCGTCCTGCACTGTCTGTGATGATGGAACTTACATGGACAAATTGAACCGAGAGAAACATGGTTTCAAGTGTCTCGTCTGTACTGAAGGTAAAGTTTGTTCTTCACTAGAATGATGAGTTGGTCAGTATGTAGATGTGATGTAGAATTTGTTATTGACTAACAGGACTGAGAGAGATCAGATCCTGTACCTTCACAGCAAACACCAAGTGTGAACCTCTGGAGGGTTTTTTCTGTGTGGACGGCTCAGTGGACACATGTGTGGCAGCACAGCAACACTCCACATGTGAACCAGGACAGTTCATCATCAGAGCAGGCGAGTTTCACATCCAACATGTGAAATGCAAGAGTGCAGAAACTATAAGACACACACAATGTTCTTCACAGGAACGTCCTCCACAGACACTGAGTGTGGAACCTGCAGTGAAGGAACATTTTCAAATGGAACGTTCACGTCATGTCAGGATCACAAACAGTGAGTGAAGCTTCACAAATGTTTGCTCCAGATGTTTTCTTCTAAACTGTCTCCACTTGTCTTTGTAGATGTTCAACATATCTACGAGAAGGAACTATTTCTTCTGACTCTGTATGTCGAGAAGGTTTGACACCAGGAGAAGTGGCTGGAATTATTGTTGCTGTGATCGTTCTACTGATCACATGTTCTGTAGTTTATTGGTATAAAAAAAGAAAAAGAGGTAAAAAACAAATGCATTCATAAAAATCACATTATTATATTGATTTGTGTTTATCTGGAGTCATTTCCTTGAATTATTTTTCTCCTTAACCAGATGGAAAAGAGTTCAAGAGAAGAAGGAAGGTATGTAAGAATGTTTTTTAGTCATTTATCAAAGTGATTTAATGTTTAAATGTAATGTTGATTAATTTTGCAAATGTCATCACTTGTACAATTAAAATGAATGTCAATTTTGGTTTAATATCTTCAGCACTGCAGTATTTGTGCATCAGAGAAACGATCATTATTTCTTATTAGGAGGTGGCAGTGGGAATGAATGAATGTATGGATTCAACGGAGCATCCGTGAGAATTTCAATTAGTTTGAGCTTTTTTTTTAATCTAAACTGACTTATTTTTTTCTTGTCTTAGATCAATTTATTCATCTGAGAATAAGTCCGATGAAGTGGAACATGTTCCACTGATGGTAGAACCCGGGGAAGACCCAGAACACACTGAAGAAGCATGTTCCTCCACTGGGCTGGAAACACAGGGGGGTCCTCCAGAAAGAGCTGGACGATGTAACTGGGGAGAAGAAAGTATGGACCTCTCTGCTGAAGCTGCTGCCCCCGTGACAAGAATCCAGATAAACAGACCAGAGATAGCAGACGTTGAATATGAACTAATTGGACACGAGGATATTAAAGTCGATTGTTCAGTCATTCAATAGAATGTTTGAGTTTTATACAACATGAAAAATGTGTTCATAAATGATGTGTTCAGTGAACATAACATATTTCTGGCTGTTTTCATTTGCCTGTGTGTGTAGCTTAGTCTGTGATATAGAAAACAGTTTCTGTCAAAGCTTTCATTAATCTCATAAATGGCTGATCAGTTAAACATCAGCCAGGTTTGAGGATGTACTTCACTCCACAGCCGTCAGTGTTGCTTGTTCTTTCACTGCCCTTTTTGTGAGGTCACCAAATTCAGACCAGCACAGATGGACAAAACCCAACAGCACATACAAAGCCACTTGAGAAAGGCAATCATCATGGAGGTGTGTACAGTATATGTTTAGTTAGTTCCTCGTATATTGCATCATAAAAGTCTAACCGTTTACATTTTTATGTTTGACAGACTATCCGATACACAGATGTGGGCTGCAGACCAGAACCTCACGTCCATTGTCATGTGCGTGTCAATGTGTGTCAATGCGCGCGTGTGTCAATGTGCGTCAATGCTTGCGCGCGTGTCAATGTGCGTCAATGCTTGCGTGCGTGTCAATGCGTGTGCGTGTGTCAATATGCTTGCGCGCGTGTCAATGTGCGTCAATGCTTGCGCGCGTGTCAATGTGCGTCAATGCGCGCGTGCGTGTCAATGTGCGTCAATGCGCCCGTGCGTGTCAATGCGTGTGCGTGCGTCAATATGCGCGCGAGTGTCAATGTGCGTCAATGCTTGCGCGCGTGTCAATGTGCGTCAATGCTTGCGCGTGTGTCAATGTGCGTCAATGCTTGCGCGTGTCAACACACAACACACGCACGCACACATTAAACAAATGCGCACACCCACATTAAACCAACGCGCACGCACACATAAAACACACGCATGCATACACAGACATGCACTGACAAACGCACACACACACGGTGACATGCAAACATAAAACACACGCACGCACGCACACATAAAACAAACGCGGATTTTATAGGTTTGTTTGTGATGTGTAGTTATGCGTTTGTGTGCATGTCATTGGTGTGTGTGCGCATGTGTCAGTGTGTGTCTGCGTGTGCGTGCGTGTGTGTGTTTTATGTGTGCATGTCACCGTGTGTGTGCGTGTGTCAGTGCATGTCTGTGTGTGCATGCGTGTGTGTGTTTTATGTGTGCATGTCACCGTGTGTGTGCGTGTGTCAGTGCATGTCTGTGTGTGCATGCGTGTGTTTTGTGTGCGTCCGCGTTTGTTTTATGTGTGCGTGCGTGCGTGTGTTTTATGTGTGCATGTCACATGAAACAAATGCGCGCACGCACACATAAAACAAATGCGCGCATGCACACATAAAACAAATGCGCGCATGCACACATAAAACAAATGCGCGCGCGCGCACACAAAACACACGGATGCACACACAGACATGCACTGACACACGCACACACACACGGTGACATGCACACATAAAACAAACGCGGACGCACACAAAACAATGTGCGTCAATGCTTGCGCGTGTCAACACACAACACACGCACGCACACATTAAACAAATGCGCACACCCACATTAAACAAACGCGCACGCACACATAAAACACACGCATGCATACACAGACATGCACTGACAAACGCACACACACACGGTGACATGCAAACATAAAACACACGCACGCACGCACACATAATGCGTGTGTTTTGTGTGCGTCCGCGTTTGTTTTATGTGTGCGTGCGTGCGTGTGTTTTATGTGTGCATGTCACATGAAACAAATGCGCGCACGCACACATAAAACAAATGCGCGCATGCACACATAAAACAAATGCGCGCATGCACACATAAAACAAATGCGCGCATGCACACATAAAGCAAATGCGCGCATGCACACATAAAACAAATGCGCGCACGTCACATAAAACAAATGCGCGCACGCACACATAAAACAAATGCGCGCACGCACATATTAAAGAAATGCGCACGCGCACACAAAACAAATGCGCAAGAGCACACAAAACAAATGCGCGCGCACAGATAAAACAAATGCACACGCACACAACACACGCACGCACACATTAAACAAATGCGCACACCCACATAAAACAAACGCGCACGCACACATAAAACACACGCATGCATACACAGACATGCACTGACAAACGCACACACACACGGTGACATGCAAACATAAAACACACGCACGCACGCACACATAAAACAAACGCGGGTTTTATAGGTTTGTTTGTGATGTGTAGTTATGCGTTTGTGTGCACGTCATTGGTGTGTGTGCGCATGTGTCAGTGTGTGTCTGCGTGTGCGTGCGTGTGTGTGTTTTATGTGTGCATGTCACCGTGTGTGTGCGTGTGTCAGTGCATGTCTGTGTGTGCATGCGTGTGTTTTGTGTGCGTCCGCGTTTGTTTTATGTGTGCGTGCGTGCGTGTGTTTTATGTGTGCATGTCACATGAAACAAATGCGCGCACGCACACATAAAACAAATGCGCGCATGCACACATAAAACAAATGCGCGCATGCACACATAAAACAAATGCGCGCATGCACACATAAAGCAAATGCGCGCATGCACACATAAAACAAATGCGCGCACGTCACATAAAACAAATGCGCGCACGCACACATAAAACAAATGCGCGCACGCACATATTAAAGAAATGCGCACGCGCACACAAAACAAATGCGCAAGAGCACACAAAACAAATGCGCGCGCACAGATAAAACAAATGCACACGCACACAACACACGCACGCACACATTAAACAAATGCGCACACCCACATAAAACAAACGCGCACGCACACATAAAACACACGCATGCATACACAGACATGCACTGACAAACGCACACACACACGGTGACATGCAAACATAAAACACACGCACGCACGCACACATAAAACAAACGCGGGTTTTATAGGTTTGTTTGTGATCTGTAGTTATGCGTTTGTGTGCATGTCATTGGTGTGTGTGCGCATGTGTCAGTGTGTGTCTGCGTGTGCGTGCGTGTGTGTGTTTTATGTGTGCATGTCACCGTGTGTGTGCGTGTGTCAGTGCATGTCTGTGTGTGCATGCGTGTGTGTGTTTTATGTGTGCATGTCACCGTGTGTGTGCGTGTGTCAGTGCATGTCTGTGTGTGCATGCGTGTGTTTAATGTGTGCGTGCGCGTTTGTTTTGTGTGCGTCCGCGTTTGTTTTATGTGTGCGTGCGTGCGTGTGTTTTATGTGTGCATGTCACATGAAACAAATGCGCGCACGCACACATAAAACAAATGCGCGCATGCACACATAAAACAAATGCGCGCGCGCGCACACAAAACACACGGATGCACACACAGACATGCACTGACACACGCACACACACACGGTGACATGCACACATAAAACAAACGCGGACGCACACAAAACAAACGCGCACGCACACATAAAACACACGCATGCATACATAGACATGCACTGACAAACGCACACACACACGGTGACATGCAAACATAAAACACACGCACGCACGAACACATAAAACAAACGCGGATTTTTTTTAGAATAGAATAGAATAGAAAAGCTTTATTCATCCCCAGAGGGGAAACACACTTTCACAACAGCGCAGATTAAAAAAAATATATATAGGTTTGTTTGTGATGTGTAGTTATGCGTTTGTGTGCATGTCACTGGTGTGTGTGCGCATGTGTCAGTGTGTGTCTGCGTGTGCGTGCGTGTGTGTGTTTTATGTGTGCATGTCACCGTGTGTGTGTGCGTGTGTCAGTGCATGTCTGTGTGTGCATGCGTGTGTTTAATGTGTGCGTGCGCGTTTGTTTTGTGTGCGTCCGCGTTTGTTTTATGTGTGCGTGCGTGCGTGTGTTTATGTGTGCATGTCACCGTGTGTGTGGGCGTGTGTCAGTGCATGTCCGTGTACGCATGCGTGTGTTTTATGTGTGCGTGCGCGTTTGTTTTATGTGGGTGTGCGCATTTGTTTAATGTGTGCGTTCGTGCACAGTCAATTTCCAAGTGTCAAAAAGGAAGTGTTAATGTATTTTAACTATTTCATAGACTGGTTTAACTCTTCCAGATGTAACACAACAACAACAGGTGTAAAACGTGGCTCCTCCCCCTGCAGTGCTGTTGTCAATATCCAGAGTTAAAACCCAGGTGTTATTTATTCAGTGTAAAAAGTGAATGAACACTGTCAAGGGTCAATTTAACAATATTCAGTGTTAATATCTTAATATGCTCCGCCCATTTCAAATGATCCAGAAGTTTCTAGAGTAATTGGACCTCATGGACCACCGCCATGTTTCCATTGGTAAAGACTGTGGTAAGTCTCTCCATCTGCTGACTTATATTTAAATGAATTAAACGATTTATACAATTGTATTCACCGTGACTGTACTACCATTCGCTTTTTAGACTTCTAATGTAGATGAATTGCTATGTGGTTCACCAACATTAAGTTACATTCTATTACTTGTAATGCGGTACAGTTAACCTGCGCAGTGAACACCACGTGTAGACACTTGTAACCAATACCACTATGGATTATTGTGTATATTCGGTTTATGGTGCTCGCTCAAAACAACAGATGTATATGCTGTCTGTACATGCGCGCGCCAGTAAGTACGGTAGTTCATTCCCGCGCCACTCCCCCTCTGTCAGGCTTTAGTTTTTAGTAATGTAACCCAGCCGTTTATTTGTCGTTTTATGTTTCAATTATTTTCACTGGAAGTATATAATTAAACCCAGTTGTTATTTTCGTGTTTTATGTTTTATTACTTTTCAATGCATGTATCGCATCAAGACACTGTCGCTTTAAGACGGCCATTGTTTTTTACCTGCGTTCCACGGATGAGACGCGTGGTGTTCAGATGCTTCAGCGGCTCAGAGACTGAGACACGTGTAAGTAAGTAAGTAAGTAAGTAATATTTATTTATATAGCGCTTTTCGAGACCAGGGTCACAAAGCGCTTTAACAATCAAAAACAATACTCAAAACAGTACATACTTCAAAGATCAAGACAACACCGAGAACAACAAGTTCGAGAAATTCAAGGAAAAGCCTGAACAAATAGAAACGTCTTAAGATGTTTCTTAAAGGAGTCAGTAGACTCCATCAAGCGCAAAGAGAGAGGAAGATTGTTCCAAAGCTTAGGAGCAACAGCCTGAAAAGATTTCTCTCCTCTGGTCCTGAGCCGTGTGCGTGGAACCATCAGTAGATTCTGATCCACAGACCTCAGAGACCGAGCTGGGGTGTAAGGCTGGATCAGATCAGTGATGTAAGGAGGAGCCTGACCATGAATAGCTCTGAAAGTAAGAACCAGAATTTTAAAGTTGATCCTGAAAGAAACTGGAAGCCAGTGAAGAGTTTTAAGGATCGGAGAAATGTGAGTTCTCCTACTTGAGCGGGTCAGAATTCTCGCTGCAGAGTTCTGAATCAACTGCAGACGAGACAGCTCCTTCTTGTTAAGACATGAAAACAAACCGTTACAATAGTCCAGACGAGAAGAAACAAACGCATGGATTACAAGCTCCAGATCATGTTGTGACAACATTTTCCTAAGTTTAGAGATTTTTCTCAGTTGAAGGAAACAGTTTCTGGTCAGTTTTCTGCAGTGTTGAACAAGAGACATGTCTTTATCAAATACAACACCCAGGTTTCTCAGGCTCAGTTTGACAGACTGACCTAAGTCACCCAAGTACTGACTCAACCATGGAATCTTATCATCAGGAGCAATCACCAGAGTTTCAGTTTTGTCCACATTAAGCTGTAAAGTGTGCCAACGCTCCTGCAATTTTACTGAATACACTCGCTTATCACTCCTAGGTGAGCCTAAACAATACGTTTATATTATTGTTTATATTGCTGTGTGTAAATGAATGTTGTGTCGAAGCAGCTATTTAAGTTTTTGTGTGAAACTTGAAGCATTGTTTTATAACTTTATTCAAGTGTATATTTTCGATAGTATTTTATATTGTACTGTTTCACTTTGTTTTGAAAGTAAGTTGCACTTTATATTTTGTTATCGTTTGGTGTTCAGATGCTTCAGCGGCTCAGAGTTCACCGCATCTGTTATTTAACACGCCGATTAAACGTTCGTGCTGTTGTATGGTTAACAAGCGTTGAATGTGTTGAAGGTGCCGTAGCTAAGAATCTTGAATATTAATAAAATAAATCGCCTACCATGACCCACCAATATAGCAAACTTTTTATTGGAATATAAATATATTTTCGTCCTTCAAAATAACAAACAAAATACGTGTGTGAGTTACATTATAATTAAAAAAGCTAAGTTTTAGCGAACTAGCGCTCGTGTTAACGCACCACAGAAAGTTACATTACACGCAATGAAACATTATTTCTGAGTCTTAAAGCAATAATGATATCTTACCTCAATAGACGAGTGACGCGCACCTGATTCCGTCAAGTTATGCACAAACGTGAGGATAAAATGCGATCGATCTTTGTCAACAAGTGTGACGTCATCATCCGGAAGTTGCGTATGCGGCAATTTGAAAACTTTTTAGCTGACGCTAAATTTAAACTAAACTTAACTCGGTCTTTATACAAGCACGCATCTACTATTGTATTCATGGCGCTTTTAAACAAACAAGCACAATATCTCATTGTATTCCTGTGGTGTGACGTCACCGCTGCAGGATCAGTTGATTAGCATGTGTGACGTCACCCCTGCAGACTCGCGATTAATGTTGACAAACGTCACGTAGACGCTCATAATCGCAGCTAAATAAAAAGAAAACATATGTCCATAAACGCAATCTCAATGAAAGCTTCTATTTTCATAGAAAAGCGCACCGGATTATAAAGAGGATCAAGCGAAATAGCACAGACTTTATTTTACTCATTCATAAAACAATGTCAACATTATGGAGTTGAAACACCTAAAAATATACAATATAGTCACTTTTACAGGACCTTTTAAGCATGTTTTAATCCGCGAGAGCTTCTTGACTTCCGCGATGCGTAAACAATCCAAGCTCCAAAAAATTAAAATTAAGCATTTTTACCGATTTATATTCACTCTGTACCTCCTTAAAGTGGTTTGAGGTCGTTAAGCACAATCAGGATTAGAATCACACTGTTGACATTAAACATTTCAAATGAGCTTCATAGTTGTAGAATTACGGTAGCCAAATGAAACAGCGACACGTCACGTTACCAAGGCAACGAAGAGATGGGCGACGCGTCAAATGTAACCCGGGTCGTTTGAATCCGACGTCGGGGGGTGCTCTGTATAATACTGGGTGACCCGTGCGTGTCAATGCGTGCGCGCGTGTCAATGTGCGTCAATACGTGTGTGTCAATGTGCGTCAATGTGCGTCAATACGTGTGTGTGTGTCAATGTGCGTCAATGCGTGCGGGTGTGTCAATGCGTATAGACGTGTGTTTATATGTGTGTACATATATGTGTGTATGTGTATAGACGTGTGTGTGTATATATGTGTGTGTATGTGTATAGACGTGTGTGTGTATATATATGTGTGTATGTGTATAGACGTGTGTGTGTATATATGTGTGTGTATAGACGTGTGTGTATATATATGTGTCTATGTGTATAGACGTGTGTGTATATGTGTGTATGTGTATAGACGTGTGTGTGTGTGTGTATATATATATATACGTGTGTGTGTTTATATATGTGTGTATGTGTATAGACGTGTGTGTGTATATATATGTGTGTATATGTGTGTATGTGTATAGACGTGTGTGTGTGTATATGTGTGTATGTGTATAGACGTGTGTGTATATATATGTGTGTATATGTGTGTATGTGTATAGACGTGTGTGTATATATATGTGTGTATGTGTATAGACGTGTGTGTGTATATGTATATGTGTATAGACGTGTGTGTGTGTGTGTGTGTGTATATACTGTATATATATTGTAACGATCCTGTTTGTTCTGTTCATTAATGTTGCGGGCACTTTAAGAAGGTGAGTCTGTGCGCATGCGCAGTTGTTGTTAGAGAGATTTCGCGTTCAACTAGTGGTGTGAAGAACGAGCGGCGTTGGTTGTGGCCGAAACAATAACCTCTCTGTGAGTACAGCGAACAAAGAAACAATATCTGTGCAAGACAACCGTCTGGTCATGTGTGGAGGACCAAACGTTACATTGGTGTCAGAAGCGACTTTTTCGGACCTGCTCCTGAGGCGAAGCTAACGGTTATTAGCAACGAACTTTGCTAACGAACGTCCCCGGTATGTACGGGAAAGTGAAGAGCGAAAGTGAGGAGATGGACGTTGGTGCGAGACGACGGGACCATGCTCAACAGTTAAGAGACGCTGTGTTACAACTCTCAGAAGAAGAATGTGCGTCAATGCGTGCGCCAATGTGCAGCAACTGGGCTTCATCAAGTATCAAACAGATCACACATCACACCTACCATGATTTTGTTCAATGAGATGAAAACTTATTTGATGTTCAATCCAGTGTTCAGGTTGACTTCAGTGCTTATGTTTTAGTAGAAGTGAAGCTGTGGTGCTTTAGTTTAATACATGGACACAGCACTAAACTTTGTTGTTGGTTGTTAGTTGTTTTTTTAGATTTTGGGATCAACCGTCACTTTTTAGTAATGGGAGAATTATTTCTCTGCACTGTGCGAGTCGTCCCAGAGCCATTGTTCAGCCTGAAGCCAATACGTTTTTAGGTTGAAAAGTTTGCCCCCCTGAAAAAATGTAATGCCCCCCCTTAAATGTTTTTCTGCAGCCGGGTCTGTCAGTGTTATACTAGATCCACTCAGTATAAACTGTTGTCAACATTGAAGTCAAATCATCTCCAGAAATGATACTTTGTGATGAAGTCTTAATGTTAAAAGAGACAAATGTAATAAGATCTTTAATGAATCAATTCATGTACATTTATATCAAACCTGCTATTCCCTGCATGATGGGATCAGAAACACTAGAATTCTACTTTCTCGGGACGTTTTAGATTTACAACGACGACATCATTAAAAGTGTGAACTGCAGTCACACTGCAAGTTTATGTCCATAATCCTTAGATATTCTCTCCAAATGAGAACAATTTAACAGAAGAGTTTAACATTACCTTGGCTGTAGTCATGCTCTGTAGACAGAAGCTTCACCTGCACAGGTGATCTCATTAGCTCGTCCTGTCTCTCCACCTGCACGCAAAGCAACTTGTACTCTCTGCTGCCCTCTAGTGTTGCTAAAACGATTTATTATGTCCAATAAACAAACCTACAGAAAGACTTAACAGTGTGGGTCTTTCTTTTTATTTCAAGGGTCCCCATTTTATCTCAAACATCAATATAGCTAATATTTAACACTAATTGGTAAATATCAAACATGTATGCTTCATTACAGTTGAAACAATTGTTCTCTGGTAACAAATATTTATCATTAAACATGTGTGTTCATGTATGATCCATGGCACTCATCATGATGGACAAATATGATGGAAAAACATTCTATTAGTGTCAGTACAGTACACGAGGTTGGAAATCAACCACGCATTTGCGCATGCGTTGTCCACCTACAAGGAGGTTTATAACGGTCAGACGCGGAAGAATCTACGAAACTATCACTGATAGATTCTCAAAAATCATCTGATATTAAATGATCTTTTCTCTCAAGGATAAGGATGTTGAAGGAGTGACGTCACAGTGTCCACTGTTGAAGGATAAGGATGTTGAGTGTCCAGCTGGAAGGAGCACAGGTACATGTTGTGGTTTATTAAAGTCTCTTTTCATTTTATTGACATCGGTAAATGTAACGCTAAGTTTAAGTGAAGGTATCAAGACCTGTCGCCCTTCCCAGCTATCTTCTAAATAATCCACGGAGGAAAAATTCAGAAAAAAAAGTCTTATATAGATCCAGAGCGGTCCGTAATAGGAACAAAAAAACAAAACAGGCACTCGGGGCGAAGGCAGGGCACTTCTGGAGATCGGGGTCCCAACAGCAACTAAAACAAAAAGACAAAAGGACTCACTTGAGTAAATAAAAGTGCTGACAACGTCAGGAGTATCCAAAGGATTATCCAGTTGTGATTCAAAGGCGAGGAGCGAGATCGAAAGGACAGCCAACCTGGTCTGGAAACGCAATACTCTGGCGAGTTCTTCCGGGTAGAGACGCTCCTTATCAATGGGAAGAACCCGCCACTCCATCATCCCCAGCCGCGCACCTGCCAGCGTCTGTCACTCAAAACACAGGACACATGAAAACGGAAAACCACCTTCAAAATAAAACAAAAGAACATAAGCATGACACTTGTATGTTGATTCTATCAAATGTATTCTGCCTATTTTAAATGTTGACCTTTTTTCTTATAAGAGTAACTGTCAGGAGTCTTGATGTAAAACGTCACTCAAATGTGTCATTTATTTATTTCTCTCACAGGATTCAGAGTCAATGTTCATTGCACAGAATTTCCATCTCCGTCCTGCACTGTCTGTGATGATGGAACTTACATGGACAAATTGAACCGAGAGAAACATGGTTTCAAGTGTCTCGTCTGTACTGAAGGTAAAGTTTGTTCTTCACTAGAATGATGAGTTGGTCAGTATGTAGATGTGATGTAGAATTTGTTATTGACTAACAGGACTGAGAGAGATCAGATCCTGTACCTTCACAGCAAACACCAAGTGTGAACCTCTGGAGGGTTTTTTTTCTGTGTGGACGGCTCAGTGGACACATGTGTGGCAGCACAGCAACACTCCACATGTGAACCAGGACAGTTCATCATCAGAGCAGGCGAGTTTCACATCCAACATGTGAAATGCAAGAGTGCAGAAACTATAAGACACACACAATGTTCTTCACAGGAACGTCCTCCACAGACACTGAGTGTGGAACCTGCAGTGAAGGAACATTTTCAAATGGAACGTTCACGTCATGTCAGGATCACAAACAGTGAGTGAAGCTTCACAAATGTTTGCTCCAGATGTTTTCTTCTAAACTGTCTCCACTTGTCTTTGTAGATGTTCAACATATCTACGAGAAGGAACTATTTCTTCTGACTCTGTATGTCGAGAAGGTTTGACACCAGGAGAAGTGGCTGGAATTATTGTTGCTGTGATCGTTCTACTGATCACATGTTCTGTAGTTTATTGGTATAAAAAAAGAAAAAGAGGTAAAAAACAAATGCATTCATAAAAATCACATTATTATATTGATTTGTGTTTATCTGGAGTCATTTCCTTGAATTATTTTTCTCCTTAACCAGATGGAAAAGAGTTCAAGAGAAGAAGGAAGGTATGTAAGAATGTTTTTTAGTCATTTATCAAAGTGATTTAATGTTTAAATGTAATGTTGATTAATTTTGCAAATGTCATCACTTGTACAATTAAAATGAATGTCAATTTTGGTTTAATATCTTCAGCACTGCAGTATTTGTGCATCAGAGAAACGATCATTATTTCTTATTAGGAGGTGGCAGTGGGAATGAATGAATGTATGGATTCAACGGAGCATCCGTGAGAATTTCAATTAGTTTGAGCTTTTTTTTTAATCTAAACTGACTTATTTTTTTCTTGTCTTAGATCAATTTATTCATCTGAGAATAAGTCCGATGAAGTGGAACATGTTCCACTGATGGTAGAACCCGGGGAAGACCCAGAACACACTGAAGAAGCATGTTCCTCCACTGGGCTGGAAACACAGGGGGGTCCTCCAGAAAGAGCTGGACGATGTAACTGGGGAGAAGAAAGTATGGACCTCTCTGCTGAAGCTGCTGCCCCCGTGACAAGAATCCAGATAAACAGACCAGAGATAGCAGACGTTGAATATGAACTAATTGGACACGAGGATATTAAAGTCGATTGTTCAGTCATTCAATAGAATGTTTGAGTTTTATACAACATGAAAAATGTGTTCATAAATGATGTGTTCAGTGAACATAACATATTTCTGGCTGTTTTCATTTGCCTGTGTGTGTAGCTTAGTCTGTGATATAGAAAACAGTTTCTGTCAAAGCTTTCATTAATCTCATAAATGGCTGATCAGTTAAACATCAGCCAGGTTTGAGGATGTACTTCACTCCACAGCCGTCAGTGTTGCTTGTTCTTTCACTGCCCTTTTTGTGAGGTCACCAAATTCAGACCAGCACAGATGGACAAAACCCAACAGCACATACAAAGCCACTTGAGAAAGGCAATCATCATGGAGGTGTGTACAGTATATGTTTAGTTAGTTCCTCGTATATTGCATCATAAAAGTCTAACCGTTTACATTTTTATGTTTGACAGACTATCCGATACACAGATGTGGGCTGCAGACCAGAACCTCACGTCCATTGTCATGTGCGTGTCAATGTGTGTCAATGCGCGCGTGTGTCAATGTGCGTCAATGCTTGCGCGCGTGTCAATGTGCGTCAATGCTTGCGTGCGTGTCAATGCGTGTGCGTGTGTCAATATGCTTGCGCGCGTGTCAATGTGCGTCAATGCTTGCGCGCGTGTCAATGTGCGTCAATGCGCGCGTGCGTGTCAATGTGCGTCAATGCGCCCGTGCGTGTCAATGCGTGTGCGTGCGTCAATATGCGCGCGAGTGTCAATGTGCGTCAATGCTTGCGCGCGTGTCAATGTGCGTCAATGCTTGCGCGTGTGTCAATGTGCGTCAATGCTTGCGCGTGTCAACACACAACACACGCACGCACACATTAAACAAATGCGCACACCCACATTAAACAAACGCGCACGCACACATAAAACACACGCATGCATACACAGACATGCACTGACAAACGCACACACACACGGTGACATGCAAACATAAAACACACGCACGCACGCACACATAAAACAAACGCGGGTTTTATAGGTTTGTTTGTGATGTGTAGTTATGCGTTTGTGTGCATGTCATTGGTGTGTGTGCGCATGTGTCAGTGTGTGTCTGCGTGTGCGTGCGTGTGTGTGTTTTATGTGTGCATGTCACCGTGTGTGTGCGTGTGTCAGTGCATGTCTGTGTGTGCATGCGTGTGTTTTGTGTGCGTCCGCGTTTGTTTTATGTGTGCGTGCGTGCGTGTGTTTTATGTGTGCATGTCACATGAAACAAATGCGCGCACGCACACATAAAACAAATGCGCGCATGCACACATAAAACAAATGCGCGCATGCACACATAAAACAAATGCGCGCATGCACACATAACACAAATGCGCGCACGTCACATAAAACAAATGCGCGCACGCACACATAAAACAAATGCGCGCACGCACATATTAAAGAAATGCGCACGCGCACACAAAACAAATGCGCAAGAGCACACAAAACAAATGCGCGCGCACAGATAAAACAAATGCACACGCACACAACACACGCACGCACACATTAAACAAATGCGCACACCCACATAAAACAAACGCGCACGCACACATAAAACACACGCATGCATACACAGACATGCACTGACAAACGCACACACACACGGTGACATGCAAACATAAAACACACGCACGCACGCACACATAAAACAAACGCGGGTTTTATAGGTTTGTTTGTGATGTGTAGTTATGCGTTTGTGTGCATGTCATTGGTGTGTGTGCGCATGTGTCAGTGTGTGTCTGCGTGTGCGTGCGTGTGTGTGTTTTATGTGTGCATGTCACCGTGTGTGTGCGTGTGTCAGTGCATGTCTGTGTGTGCATGCGTGTGTTTTGTGTGCGTCCGCGTTTGTTTTATGTGTGCGTGCGTGCGTGTGTTTTATGTGTGCATGTCACATGAAACAAATGCGCGCACGCACACATAAAACAAATGCGCGCATGCACACATAAAACAAATGCGCGCATGCACACATAAAACAAATGCGCGCATGCACACATAACACAAATGCGCGCACGTCACATAAAACAAATGCGCGCACGCACACATAAAACAAATGCGCGCACGCACATATTAAAGAAATGCGCACGCGCACACAAAACAAATGCGCAAGAGCACACAAAACAAATGCGCGCGCACAGATAAAACAAATGCACACGCACACAACACACGCACGCACACATTAAACAAATGCGCACACCCACATAAAACAAACGCGCACGCACACATAAAACACACGCATGCATACACAGACATGCACTGACAAACGCACACACACACGGTGACATGCAAACATAAAACACACGCACGCACGCACACATAAAACAAACGCGGGTTTTATAGGTTTGTTTGTGATGTGTAGTTATGCGTTTGTGTGCATGTCATTGGTGTGTGTGCGCATGTGTCAGTGTGTGTCTGCGTGTGCGTGCGTGTGTGTGTTTTATGTGTGCATGTCACCGTGTGTGTGCGTGTGTCAGTGCATGTCTGTGTGTGCATGCGTGTGTTTTGTGTGCGTCCGCGTTTGTTTTATGTGTGCGTGCGTGCGTGTGTTTTATGTGTGCATGTCACATGAAACAAATGCGCGCACGCACACATAAAACAAATGCGCGCATGCACACATAAAACAAATGCGCGCATGCACACATAAAACAAATGCGCGCATGCACACATAAAGCAAATGCGCGCATGCACACATAAAACAAATGCGCGCACGTCACATAAAACAAATGCGCGCACGCACACATAAAACAAATGCGCGCACGCACATATTAAAGAAATGCGCACGCGCACACAAAACAAATGCGCAAGAGCACACAAAACAAATGCGCGCGCACAGATAAAACAAATGCACACGCACACAACACACGCACGCACACATTAAACAAATGCGCACACCCACATAAAACAAACGCGCACGCACACATAAAACACACGCATGCATACACAGACATGCACTGACAAACGCACACACACACGGTGACATGCAAACATAAAACACACGCACGCACGCACACATAAAACAAACGCGGGTTTTATAGGTTTGTTTGTGATGTGTAGTTATGCGTTTGTGTGCATGTCATTGGTGTGTGTGCGCATGTGTCAGTGTGTGTCTGCGTGTGCGTGCGTGTGTGTGTTTTATGTGTGCATGTCACCGTGTGTGTGCGTGTGTCAGTGCATGTCTGTGTGTGCATGCGTGTGTTTTGTGTGCGTCCGCGTTTGTTTTATGTGTGCGTGCGTGCGTGTGTTTTATGTGTGCATGTCACATGAAACAAATGCGCGCACGCACACATAAAACAAATGCGCGCATGCACACATAAAACAAATGCGCGCATGCACACATAAAACAAATGCGCGCATGCACACATAAAGCAAATGCGCGCATGCACACATAAAACAAATGCGCGCACGTCACATAAAACAAATGCGCGCACGCACACATAAAACAAATGCGCGCACGCACATATTAAAGAAATGCGCACGCGCACACAAAACAAATGCGCAAGAGCACACAAAACAAATGCGCGCGCACAGATAAAACAAATGCACACGCACACAACACACGCACGCACACATTAAACAAATGCGCACACCCACATAAAACAAACGCGCACGCACACATAAAACACACGCATGCATACACAGACATGCACTGACAAACGCACACACACACGGTGACATGCAAACATAAAACACACGCACGCACGCACACATAAAACAAACGCGGATTTTATAGGTTTGTTTGTGATCTGTAGTTATGCGTTTGTGTGCATGTCATTGGTGTGTGTGCGCATGTGTCAGTGTGTGTCTGCGTGTGCGTGCGTGTGTGTGTTTTATGTGTGCATGTCACCGTGTGTGTGCGTGTGTCAGTGCATGTCTGTGTGTGCATGCGTGTGTGTTTTATGTGTGCATGTCACTGTGTGTGTGCGTGTGTCAGTGCATGTCTGTGTGTGCATGCGTGTGTTTTGTGTGCGTCCGCGTTTGTTTTATGTGTGCGTGCGTGCGTGTGTTTTATGTGTGCATGTCACATGAAACAAATGCGCGCACGCACACAAAACAAATGCGCGCATGCACACATAAAACAAATGCGCGCATGCACACATAAAACAAATGCGCGCGCGCGCACACAAAACACACGGATGCACACACAGACATGCACTGACACACGCACACACACACGGTGACATGCACACATAAAACAAACGCGGACGCACACAAAACAATGTGCGTCAATGCTTGCGCGTGTCAACACACAACACACGCACGCACACATTAAACAAATGCGCACACCCACATTAAACAAACGCGCACGCACACATAAAACACACGCATGCATACACAGACATGCACTGACAAACGCACACACACACGGTGACATGCAAACATAAAACACACGCACGCACGCACACATAATGCGTGTGTTTTGTGTGCGTCCGCGTTTGTTTTATGTGTGCGTGCGTGCGTGTGTTTTATGTGTGCATGTCACATGAAACAAATGCGCGCACGCACACATAAAACAAATGCGCGCATGCACACATAAAACAAATGCGCGCATGCACACATAAAACAAATGCGCGCGCGCGCACACAAAACACACGGATGCACACACAGACATGCACTGACACACGCACACACACACGGTGACATGCACACATAAAACAAACGCGGACGCACACAAAACAAACGCGCACGCACACATAAAACACACGCATGCATACATAGACATGCACTGACAAACGCACACACACACGGTGACATGCAAACATAAAACACACGCACGCACGAACACATAAAACAAACGCGGATTTTTTTTAGAATAGAATAGAATAGAAAAGCTTTATTCATCCCCAGAGGGGAAACACACTTTCACAACAGCGCAGATTAAAAAAAATATATATAGGTTTGTTTGTGATGTGTAGTTATGCGTTTGTGTGCATGTCACTGGTGTGTGTGCGCATGTGTCAGTGTGTGTCTGCGTGTGCGTGCGTGTGTGTGTTTTATGTGTGCATGTCACCGTGTGTGTGTGCGTGTGTCAGTGCATGTCTGTGTGTGCATGCGTGTGTTTAATGTGTGCGTGCGCGTTTGTTTTGTGTGCGTCCGCGTTTGTATTATGTGTGCGTGCGTGCGTGTGTTTATGTGTGCATGTCACCGTGTGTGTGGGCGTGTGTCAGTGCATGTCTGTGTGTGCATGCGTGTGTTTTAGGTGTGCGTGCGCGTTTCTTTGATGTGTGCGTCCGCGTTTGTTTTATGTGTGCGTGCGTGCGTGTGTTTTATGTTTGCATGTCACCGTGTGTGTGTGCGTTTGTCAGTGCATGTCCGTGTACGCATGCGTGTGTTTTATGTGTGCGTGCGCGTTTGTTTTATGTGGGTGTGCGCATTTGTTTAATGTGTGCGTTCGTGCACAGTAAATTTCCAAGTGTCAAAAAGGAAGTGTTAATGTATTTTAACTATTTCATAGACTGGTTTAACTCTTCCAGATGTAACACAACAACAACAGGTGTAAAACGTGGCTCCTCCCCCTGCAGTGCTGTTGTCAATATCCAGAGTTAAAACCCAGGTGTTATTTATTCAGTGTAAAAAGTGAATGAACACTGTCAAGGGTCAATTTAACAATATTCAGTGTTAATATCTTAATATGCTCCGCCCATTTCAAATGATCCAGAAGTTTCTAGAGTAATTGGACCTCATGGACCACCGCCATGTTTCCATTGGTAAAGACTGTGGTAAGTCTCTCCATCTGCTGACTTATATTTAAATGAATTAAACGATTTATACAATTGTATTCACCGTGACTGTACTACCATTCGCTTTTTAGACTTCTAATGTAGATGAATTGCTATGTGGTTCACCAACATTAAGTTACATTCTATTACTTGTAATGCGGTACAGTTAACCTGCGCAGTGAACACCACGTGTAGACACTTGTAACCAATACCACTATGGATTATTGTGTATATTCGGTTTATGGTGCTCGCTCAAAACAACAGATGTATATGCTGTCTGTACATGCGCGCGCCAGTAAGTACGGTAGTTCATTCCCGCGCCACTCCCCCTCTGTCAGGCTTTAGTTTTTAGTAATGTAACCCAGCCGTTTATTTGTCGTTTTATGTTTCAATTATTTTCACTGGAAGTATATAATTAAACCCAGTTGTTATTTTCGTGTTTTATGTTTTATTACTTTTCAATGCATGTATCGCATCAAGACACTGTCGCTTTAAGACGGCCATTGTTTTTTACCTGCGTTCCACGGATGAGACGCGTGGTGTTCAGATGCTTCAGCGGCTCAGAGACTGAGACACGTGTAAGTAAGTAAGTAAGTAAGTAATATTTATTTATATAGCGCTTTTCGAGACCAGGGTCACAAAGCGCTTTAACAATCAAAAACAATACTCAAAACAGTACATACTTCAAAGATCAAGACAACACCGAGAACAACAAGTTCGAGAAATTCAAGGAAAAGCCTGAACAAATAGAAACGTCTTAAGATGTTTCTTAAAGGAGTCAGTAGACTCCATCAAGCGCAAAGAGAGAGGAAGATTGTTCCAAAGCTTAGGAGCAACAGCCTGAAAAGATTTCTCTCCTCTGGTCCTGAGCCGTGTGCGTGGAACCATCAGTAGATTCTGATCCACAGACCTCAGAGACCGAGCTGGGGTGTAAGGCTGGATCAGATCAGTGATGTAAGGAGGAGCCTGACCATGAATAGCTCTGAAAGTAAGAACCAGAATTTTAAAGTTGATCCTGAAAGAAACTGGAAGCCAGTGAAGAGTTTTAAGGATCGGAGAAATGTGAGTTCTCCTACTTGAGCGGGTCAGAATTCTCGCTGCAGAGTTCTGAATCAACTGCAGACGAGACAGCTCCTTCTTGTTAAGACATGAAAACAAACCGTTACAATAGTCCAGACGAGAAGAAACAAACGCATGGATTACAAGCTCCAGATCATGTTGTGACAACATTTTCCTAAGTTTAGAGATTTTTCTCAGTTGAAGGAAACAGTTTCTGGTCAGTTTTCTGCAGTGTTGAACAAGAGACATGTCTTTATCAAATACAACACCCAGGTTTCTCAGGCTCAGTTTGACAGACTGACCTAAGTCACCCAAGTACTGACTCAACCATGGAATCTTATCATCAGGAGCAATCACCAGAGTTTCAGTTTTGTCCACATTAAGCTGTAAAGTGTGCCAACGCTCCTGCAATTTTACTGAATACACTCGCTTATCACTCCTAGGTGAGCCTAAACAATACGTTTATATTATTGTTTATATTGCTGTGTGTAAATGAATGTTGTGTCGAAGCAGCTATTTAAGTTTTTGTGTGAAACTTGAAGCATTGTTTTATAACTTTATTCAAGTGTATATTTTCGATAGTATTTTATATTGTACTGTTTCACTTTGTTTTGAAAGTAAGTTGCACTTTATATTTTGTTATCGCGTGGTGTTCAGATGCTTCAGCGGCTCAGAGTTCACCGCATCTGTTATTTAACACGCCGATTAAACGTTCGTGCTGTTGTATGGTTAACAAGCGTTGAATGTGTTGAAGGTGCCGTAGCTAAGAATCTTGAATATTAATAAAATAAATCGCCTACCATGACCCACCAATATAGCAAACTTTTTATTGGAATATAAATATATTTTCGTCCTTCAAAATAACAAACAAAATACGTGTGTGAGTTACATTATAATTAAAAAAGCTAAGTTTTAGCGAACTAGCTCTCGTGTTAACGCACCACAGAAAGTTACATTACACGCAATGAAACATTATTTCTGAGTCTTAAAGCAATAATGATATCTTACCTCAATAGACGAGTGACGCGCACCTGATTCCGTCAAGTTATGCACAAACGTGAGGATAAAATGCGATCGATCTTTGTCAACAAGTGTGACGTCATCATCCGGAAGTTGCGTATGCGGCAATTTGAAAACTTTTTAGCTGACGCTAAATTTAAACTAAACTTAACTCGGTCTTTATACAAGCACGCATCTACTATTGTATTCATGGCGCTTTTAAACAAACAAGCACAATATCTCATTGTATTCCTGTGGTGTGACGTCACCGCTGCAGGATCAGTTGATTAGCATGTGTGACGTCACCCCTGCAGACTCGCGATTAATGTTGACAAACGTCACGTAGACGCTCATAATCGCAGCTAAATAAAAAGAAAACATATGTCCATAAACGCAATCTCAATGAAAGCTTCTATTTTCATAGAAAAGCGCACCGGATTATAAAGAGGATCAAGCGAAATAGCACAGACTTTATTTTACTCATTCATAAAACAATGTCAACATTATGGAGTTGAAACACCTAAAAATATACAATATAGTCACTTTTACAGGACCTTTTAAGCATGTTTTAATCCGCGAGAGCTTCTTGACTTCCGCGATGCGTAAACAATCCAAGCTCCAAAAAATTAAAATTAAGCATTTTTACCGATTTATATTCACTCTGTACCTCCTTAAAGTGGTTTGAGGTCGTTAAGCACAATCAGGATTAGAATCACACTGTTGACATTAAACATTTCAAATGAGCTTCATAGTTGTAGAATTACGGTAGCCAAATGAAACAGCGACACGTCACGTTACCAAGGCAACGAAGAGATGGGCGACGCGTCAAATGTAACCCGGGTCGTTTGAATCCGACGTCGGGGGGTGCTCTGTATAATACTGGGTGACCCGTGCGTGTCAATGCGTGCGCGCGTGTCAATGTGCGTCAATACGTGTGTGTCAATGTGCGTCAATGTGCGTCAATACGTGTGTGTGTGTCAATGTGCGTCAATGCGTGCGGGTGTGTCAATGCGTATAGACGTGTGTTTATATGTGTGTACATATATGTGTGTATGTGTATAGACGTGTGTGTGTATATATGTGTGTGTATGTGTATAGACGTGTGTGTGTATATATATGTGTGTATGTGTATAGACGTGTGTGTGTATATATGTGTGTGTATAGACGTGTGTGTATATATATGTGTGTATGTGTATAGACGTGTGTGTATATGTGTGTATGTGTATAGACGTGTGTGTGTGTGTGTATATATATATACGTGTGTGTGTTTATATATGTGTGTATGTGTATAGACGTGTGTGTGTATATATATGTGTGTATATGTGTGTATGTGTATAGACGTGTGTGTGTGTATATGTGTGTATGTGTATAGACGTGTGTGTATATATATGTGTGTATATGTGTGTATGTGTATAGACGTGTGTGTATATATATGTGTGTATGTGTATAGACGTGTGTGTGTATATGTATATGTGTATAGACGTGTGTGTGTGTGTGTGTGTGTATATACTGTATATATATTGTAACGATCCTGTTTGTTCTGTTCATTAATGTTGCGGGCACTTTAAGAAGGTGAGTCTGTGCGCATGCGCAGTTGTTGTTAGAGAGATTTCGCGTTCAACTAGTGGTGTGAAGAACGAGCGGCGTTGGTTGTGGCCGAAACAATAACCTCTCTGTGAGTACAGCGAACAAAGAAACAATATCTGTGCAAGACAACCGTCTGGTCATGTGTGGAGGACCAAACGTTACATTGGTGTCAGAAGCGACTTTTTCGGACCTGCTCCTGAGGCGAAGCTAACGGTTATTAGCAACGAACTTTGCTAACGAACGTCCCCGGTATGTACGGGAAAGTGAAGAGTGAAAATGAGGAGATGGACGTTGGTGCGAGACGACGGGACCATGCTCAACAGTTAAGAGACGCTGTGTTACAACTCTCAGAAGAAGAATGTGCGTCAATGCGTGCGCCAATGTGCAGCAACTGGGCTTCATCAAGTATCAAACAGATCACACATCACACCTACCATGATTTTGTTCAATGAGATGAAAACTTATTTGATGTTCAATCCAGTGTTCAGGTTGACTTCAGTGCTTATGTTTTAGTAGAAGTGAAGCTGTGGTGCTTTAGTTGAATACATGGACACAGCACTAAACTTTGTTGTTGGTTGTTAGTTGTTTTTTTAGATTTTGGGATCAACCGTCACTTTTTAGTAATGGGAGAATTATTTCTCTGCACTGTGCGAGTCGTCCCAGAGCCATTGTTCAGCCTGAAGCCAATACGTTTTTAGGTTGAAAAGTTTGCCCCCCTGAAAAAATGTAATGCCCCCCCTTAAATGTTTTTCTGCAGCCGGGTCTGTCAGTGTTATACTAGATCCACTCAGTATAAACTGTTGTCAACATTGAAGTCAAATCATCTCCAGAAATGATACTTTGTGATGAAGTCTTAATGTTAAAAGAGACAAATGTAATAATATCTTTAATGAATCAATTCATGTACATTTATATCAAACCTGCTATTCCCTGCATGATGGGATCAGAAACACTAGAATTCTACTTTCTCGGGACGTTTTAGATTTACAACGACGACATCATTAAAAGTGTGAACTGCAGTCACACTGCAAGTTTATGTCCATAATCCTTAGATATTCTCTCCAAATGAGAACAATTTAACAGAAGAGTTTAACATTACCTTGGCTGTAGTCATGCTCTGTAGACAGAAGCTTCACCTGCACAGGTGATCTCATTAGCTCGTCCTGTCTCTCCACCTGCACGCAAAGCAACTTGTACTCTCTGCTGCCCTCTAGTGTTGCTAAAACGATTTATTATGTCCAATAAACAAACCTACAGAAAGACTTAACAGTGTGGGTCTTTCTTTTTATTTCAAGGGTCCCCATTTTATCTCAAACATCAATATAGCTAATATTTAACACTAATTGGTAAATATCAAACATGTATGCTTCATTACAGTTGAAACAATTGTTCTCTGGTAACAAATATTTATCATTAAACATGTGTGTTCATGTATGATCCATGGCACTCATCATGATGGACAAATATGATGGAAAAACATTCTATTAGTGTCAGTACAGTACACGAGGTTGGAAATCAACCACGCATTTGCGCATGCGTTGTCCACCTACAAGGAGGTTTATAACGGTCAGACGCGGAAGAATCTACGAAACTATCACTGATAGATTCTCAAAAATCATCTGATATTAAATGATCTTTTCTCTCAAGGATAAGGATGTTGAAGGAGTGACGTCACAGTGTCCACTGTTGAAGGATAAGGATGTTGAGTGTCCAGCTGGAAGGAGCACAGGTACATGTTGTGGTTTATTAAAGTCTCTTTTCATTTTATTGACATCGGTAAATGTAACGCTAAGTTTAAGTGAAGGTATCAAGACCTGTCGCCCTTCCCAGCTATCTTCTAAATAATCCACGGAGGAAAAATTCAGAAAAAAAAGTCTTATATAGATCCAGAGCGGTCCGTAATAGGAACAAAAAAACAAAACAGGCACTCGGGGCGAAGGCAGGGCACTTCTGGAGATCGGGGTCCCAACAGCAACTAAAACAAAAAGACAAAAGGACTCACTTGAGTAAATAAAAGTGCTGACAACGTCAGGAGTATCCAAAGGATTATCCAGTTGTGATTCAAAGGCGAGGAGCGAGATCGAAAGGACAGCCAACCTGGTCTGGAAACGCAATACTCTGGCGAGTTCTTCCGGGTAGAGACGCTCCTTATCAATGGGAAGAACCCGCCACTCCATCATCCCCAGCCGCGCACCTGCCAGCGTCTGTCACTCAAAACACAGGACACATGAAAACGGAAAACCACCTTCAAAATAAAACAAAAGAACATAAGCATGACACTTGTATGTTGATTCTATCAAATGTATTCTGCCTATTTTAAATGTTGACCTTTTTTCTTATAAGAGTAACTGTCAGGAGTCTTGATGTAAAACGTCACTCAAATGTGTCATTTATTTATTTCTCTCACAGGATTCAGAGTCAATGTTCATTGCACAGAATTTCCATCTCCGTCCTGCACTGTCTGTGATGATGGAACTTACATGGACAAATTGAACCGAGAGAAACATGGTTTCAAGTGTCTCGTCTGTACTGAAGGTAAAGTTTGTTCTTCACTAGAATGATGAGTTGGTCAGTATGTAGATGTGATGTAGAATTTGTTATTGACTAACAGGACTGAGAGAGATCAGATCCTGTACCTTCACAGCAAACACCAAGTGTGAACCTCTGGAGGGTTTTTTCTGTGTGGACGGCTCAGTGGACACATGTGTGGCAGCACAGCAACACTCCACATGTGAACCAGGACAGTTCATCATCAGAGCAGGCGAGTTTCACATCCAACATGTGAAATGCAAGAGTGCAGAAACTATAAGACACACACAATGTTCTTCACAGGAACGTCCTCCACAGACACTGAGTGTGGAACCTGCAGTGAAGGAACATTTTCAAATGGAACGTTCACGTCATGTCAGGATCACAAACAGTGAGTGAAGCTTCACAAATGTTTGCTCCAGATGTTTTCTTCTAAACTGTCTCCACTTGTCTTTGTAGATGTTCAACATATCTACGAGAAGGAACTATTTCTTCTGACTCTGTATGTCGAGAAGGTTTGACACCAGGAGAAGTGGCTGGAATTATTGTTGCTGTGATCGTTCTACTGATCACATGTTCTGTAGTTTATTGGTATAAAAAAAGAAAAAGAGGTAAAAAACAAATGCATTCATAAAAATCACATTATTATATTGATTTGTGTTTATCTGGAGTCATTTCCTTGAATTATTTTTCTCCTTAACCAGATGGAAAAGAGTTCAAGAGAAGAAGGAAGGTATGTAAGAATGTTTTTTAGTCATTTATCAAAGTGATTTAATGTTTAAATGTAATGTTGATTAATTTTGCAAATGTCATCACTTGTACAATTAAAATGAATGTCAATTTTGGTTTAATATCTTCAGCACTGCAGTATTTGTGCATCAGAGAAACGATCATTATTTCTTATTAGGAGGTGGCAGTGGGAATGAATGAATGTATGGATTCAACGGAGCATCCGTGAGAATTTCAATTAGTTTGAGCTTTTTTTTTAATCTAAACTGACTTATTTTTTTCTTGTCTTAGATCAATTTATTCATCTGAGAATAAGTCCGATGAAGTGGAACATGTTCCACTGATGGTAGAACCCGGGGAAGACCCAGAACACACTGAAGAAGCATGTTCCTCCACTGGGCTGGAAACACAGGGGGGTCCTCCAGAAAGAGCTGGACGATGTAACTGGGGAGAAGAAAGTATGGACCTCTCTGCTGAAGCTGCTGCCCCCGTGACAAGAATCCAGATAAACAGACCAGAGATAGCAGACGTTGAATATGAACTAATTGGACACGAGGATATTAAAGTAGATTGTTCAGTCATTCAATAGAATGTTTGAGTTTTATACAACATGAAAAATGTGTTCATAAATGATGTGTTCAGTGAACATAACATATTTCTGGCTGTTTTCATTTGCCTGTGTGTGTAGCTTAGTCTGTGATATAGAAAACAGTTTCTGTCAAAGCTTTCATTAATCTCATAAATGGCTGATCAGTTAAACATCAGCCAGGTTTGAGGATGTACTTCACTCCACAGCCGTCAGTGTTGCTTGTTCTTTCACTGCCCTTTTTGTGAGGTCACCAAATTCAGACCAGCACAGATGGACAAAACCCAACAGCACATACAAAGCCACTTGAGAAAGGCAATCATCATGGAGGTGTGTACAGTATATGTTTAGTTAGTTCCTCGTATATTGCATCATAAAAGTCTAACCGTTTACATTTTTATGTTTGACAGACTATCCGATACACAGATGTGGGCTGCAGACCAGAACCTCACGTCCATTGTCATGTGCGTGTCAATGTGTGTCAATGCGCGCGTGTGTCAATGTGCGTCAATGCTTGCGCGCGTGTCAATGTGCGTCAATGCTTGCGTGCGTGTCAATGCGTGTGCGTGTGTCAATATGCTTGCGCGCGTGTCAATGTGCGTCAATGCTTGCGCGCGTGTCAATGTGCGTCAATGCCCGCGTGCGTGTCAATGTGCGTCAATGCGCCCGTGCGTGTCAATGCGTGTGCGTGCGTCAATATGCGCGCGAGTGTCAATGTGCGTCAATGCTTGCGCGCGTGTCAATGTGCGTCAATGCTTGCGCGTGTGTCAATGTGCGTCAATGCTTGCGCGTGTCAACACACAACACACGCACGCACACATTAAACAAATGCGCACACCCACATTAAACAAACGCGCACGCACACATAAAACACACGCATGCATACACAGACATGCACTGACAAACGCACACACACACGGTGACATGCAAACATAAAACACACGCACGCACGCACACATAAAACAAACGCGGATTTTAGTCTGTTTGTGATGTGTAGTTATGCGTTTGTGTGCATGTCATTGGTGTGTGTGCGCATGTGTCAGTGTGTGTCTGCGTGTGCGTGCGTGTGTGTGTTTTATGTGTGCATGTCACCGTGTGTGTGCGTGTGTCAGTGCATGTCTGTGTGTGCATGCGTGTGTTTTGTGTGCGTCCGCGTTTGGTTTATGTGTGCGTGCGTGCGTGTGTTTTATGTGTGCATGTCACATGAAACAAATGCGCGCACGCACACATAAAACAAATGCGCGCATGCACACATAAAACAAATTCGCGCATGCACACATAAAGCAAATGCGCGCATGCACACGTAACACAAATGCGCGCACGTCACATAAAACAAATGCGCGCACGCACACATAAAACAAATGCGCGCACGCACATATTAAAGAAATGCGCACGCGCACACAAAACAAATGCGCAAGAGCACACAAAACAAATGCGCGCGCACAGATAAAACAAATGCACACGCACACAACACACGCACGCACACATTAAACAAATGCGCACACCCACATAAAACAAACGCGCACGCACACATAAAACACACGCATGCATACACAGACATGCACTGACAAACGCACACACACACGGTGACATGCAAACATAAAACACACGCACGCACGCACACATAAAACAAACGCGGGTTTTATAGGTTTGTTTGTGATGTGTAGTTATGCGTTTGTGTGCATGTCATTGGTGTGTGTGCGCATGTGTCAGTGTGTGTCTGCGTGTGCGTGCGTGTGTGTGTTTTATGTGTGCATGTCACCGTGTGTGTGCGTGTGTCAGTGCATGTCTGTGTGTGCATGCGTGTGTTTTGTGTGCGTCCGCGTTTGTTTTATGTGTGCGTGCGTGCGTGTGTTTTATGTGTGCATGTCACATGAAACAAATGCGCGCACGCACACATAAAACAAATGCGCGCATGCACACATAAAACAAATGCGCGCATGCACACATAAAACAAATGCGCGCATGCACACATAACACAAATGCGCGCACGTCACATAAAACAAATGCGCGCACGCACACATAAAACAAATGCGCGCACGCACATATTAAAGAAATGCGCACGCGCACACAAAACAAATGCGCAAGAGCACACAAAACAAATGCGCGCGCACAGATAAAACAAATGCACACGCACACAACACACGCACGCACACATTAAACAAATGCGCACACCCACATAAAACAAACGCGCACGCACACATAAAACACACGCATGCATACACAGACATGCACTGACAAACGCACACACACACGGTGACATGCAAACATAAAACACACGCACGCACGCACACATAAAACAAACGCGGGTTTTATAGGTTTGTTTGTGATGTGTAGTTATGCGTTTGTGTGCATGTCATTGGTGTGTGTGCGCATGTGTCAGTGTGTGTCTGCGTGTGCGTGCGTGTGTGTGTTTTATGTGTGCATGTCACCGTGTGTGTGCGTGTGTCAGTGCATGTCTGTGTGTGCATGCGTGTGTTTTGTGTGCGTCCGCGTTTGTTTTATGTGTGCGTGCGTGCGTGTGTTTTATGTGTGCATGTCACATGAAACAAATGCGCGCACGCACACATAAAACAAATGCGCGCATGCACACATAAAACAAATGCGCGCATGCACACATAAAACAAATGCGCGCATGCACACATAACACAAATGCGCGCACGTCACATAAAACAAATGCGCGCACGCACACATAAAACAAATGCGCGCACGCACATATTAAAGAAATGCGCACGCGCACACAAAACAAATGCGCAAGAGCACACAAAACAAATGCGCGCGCACAGATAAAACAAATGCACACGCACACAACACACGCACGCACACATTAAACAAATGCGCACACCCACATAAAACAAACGCGCACGCACACATAAAACACACGCATGCATACACAGACATGCACTGACAAACGCACACACACACGGTGACATGCAAACATAAAACACACGCACGCACGCACACATAAAACAAACGCGGGTTTTATAGGTTTGTTTGTGATGTGTAGTTATGCGTTTGTGTGCATGTCATTGGTGTGTGTGCGCATGTGTCAGTGTGTGTCTGCGTGTGCGTGCGTGTGTGTGTTTTATGTGTGCATGTCACCGTGTGTGTGCGTGTGTCAGTGCATGTCTGTGTGTGCATGCGTGTGTTTTGTGTGCGTCCGCGTTTGTTTTATGTGTGCGTGCGTGCGTGTGTTTTATGTGTGCATGTCACATGAAACAAATGCGCGCACGCACACATAAAACAAATGCGCGCACGCACACATAAAACAAATGCGCGCATGCACACATAAAACAAATGCGCGCATGCACACATAAAACAAATGCGCGCATGCACACATAAAGCAAATGCGCGCATGCACACATAAAACAAATGCGCGCACGTCACATAAAACAAATGCGCGCACGCACACATAAAACAAATGCGCGCACGCACATATTAAAGAAATGCGCACGCGCACACAAAACAAATGCGCAAGAGCACACAAAACAAATGCGCGCGCACAGATAAAACAAATGCACACGCACACAACACACGCACGCACACATTAAACAAATGCGCACACCCACATAAAACAAACGCGCACGCACACATAAAACACACGCATGCATACACAGACATGCACTGACAAACGCACACACACACGGTGACATGCAAACATAAAACACACGCACGCACGCACACATAAAACAAACGCGGGTTTTATAGGTTTGTTTGTGATGTGTAGTTATGCGTTTGTGTGCATGTCATTGGTGTGTGTGCGCATGTGTCAGTGTGTGTCTGCGTGTGCGTGCGTGTGTGTGTTTTATGTGTGCATGTCACCGTGTGTGTGCGTGTGTCAGTGCATGTCTGTGTGTGCATGCGTGTGTTTTGTGTGCGTCCGCGTTTGTTTTATGTGTGCGTGCGTGCGTGTGTTTTATGTGTGCATGTCACATGAAACAAATGCGCGCACGCACACATAAAACAAATGCGCGCATGCACACATAAAACAAATGCGCGCATGCACACATAAAACAAATGCGCGCATGCACACATAAAGCAAATGCGCGCATGCACACATAAAACAAATGCGCGCACGTCACATAAAACAAATGCGCGCACGCACACATAAAACAAATGCGCGCACGCACATATTAAAGAAATGCGCACGCGCACACAAAACAAATGCGCAAGAGCACACAAAACAAATGCGCGCGCACAGATAAAACAAATGCACACGCACACAACACACGCACGCACACATTAAACAAATGCGCACACCCACATAAAACAAACGCGCACGCACACATAAAACACACGCATGCATACACAGACATGCACTGACAAACGCACACACACACGGTGACATGCAAACATAAAACACACGCACGCACGCACACATAAAACAAACGCGGATTTTATAGGTTTGTTTGTGATCTGTAGTTATGCGTTTGTGTGCATGTCATTGGTGTGTGTGCGCATGTGTCAGTGTGTGTCTGCGTGTGCGTGCGTGTGTGTGTTTTATGTGTGCATGTCACCGTGTGTGTGCGTGTGTCAGTGCATGTCTGTGTGTGCATGCGTGTGTGTTTTATGTGTGCATGTCACTGTGTGTGTGCGTGTGTCAGTGCATGTCTGTGTGTGCATGCGTGTGTTTTGTGTGCGTCCGCGTTTGTTTTATGTGTGCGTGCGTGCGTGTGTTTTATGTGTGCATGTCACATGAAACAAATGCGCGCACGCACACAAAACAAATGCGCGCATGCACACATAAAACAAATGCGCGCATGCACACATAAAACAAATGCGCGCGCGCGCACACAAAACACACGGATGCACACACAGACATGCACTGACACACGCACACACACACGGTGACATGCACACATAAAACAAACGCGGACGCACACAAAACAATGTGCGTCAATGCTTGCGCGTGTCAACACACAACACACGCACGCACACATTAAACAAATGCGCACACCCACATTAAACAAACGCGCACGCACACATAAAACACACGCATGCATACACAGACATGCACTGACAAACGCACACACACACGGTGACATGCAAACATAAAACACACGCACGCACGCACACATAATGCGTGTGTTTTGTGTGCGTCCGCGTTTGTTTTATGTGTGCGTGCGTGCGTGTGTTTTATGTGTGCATGTCACATGAAACAAATGCGCGCACGCACACATAAAACAAATGCGCGCATGCACACATAAAACAAATGCGCGCATGCACACATAAAACAAATGCGCGCGCGCGCACACAAAACACACGGATGCACACACAGACATGCACTGACACACGCACACACACACGGTGACATGCACACATAAAACAAACGCGGACGCACACAAAACAAACGCGCACGCACACATAAAACACACGCATGCATACATAGACATGCACTGACAAACGCACACACACACGGTGACATGCAAACATAAAACACACGCACGCACGAACACATAAAACAAACGCGGATTTTTTTTAGAATAGAATAGAATAGAAAAGCTTTATTCATCCCCAGAGGGGAAACACACTTTCACAACAGCGCAGATTAAAAAAAATATATATAGGTTTGTTTGTGATGTGTAGTTATGCGTTTGTGTGCATGTCACTGGTGTGTGTGCGCATGTGTCAGTGTGTGTCTGCGTGTGCGTGCGTGTGTGTGTTTTATGTGTGCATGTCACCGTGTGTGTGTGCGTGTGTCAGTGCATGTCTGTGTGTGCATGCGTGTGTTTAATGTGTGCGTGCGCGTTTGTTTTGTGTGCGTCCGCGTTTGTATTATGTGTGCGTGCGTGCGTGTGTTTATGTGTGCATGTCACCGTGTGTGTGGGCGTGTGTCAGTGCATGTCTGTGTGTGCATGCGTGTGTTTTAGGTGTGCGTGCGCGTTTCTTTGATGTGTGCGTCCGCGTTTGTTTTATGTGTGCGTGCGTGCGTGTGTTTTATGTTTGCATGTCACCGTGTGTGTGTGCGTTTGTCAGTGCATGTCCGTGTACGCATGCGTGTGTTTTATGTGTGCGTGCGCGTTTGTTTTATGTGGGTGTGCGCATTTGTTTAATGTGTGCGTTCGTGCACAGTAAATTTCCAAGTGTCAAAAAGGAAGTGTTAATGTATTTTAACTATTTCATAGACTGGTTTAACTCTTCCAGATGTAACACAACAACAACAGGTGTAAAACGTGGCTCCTCCCCCTGCAGTGCTGTTGTCAATATCCAGAGTTAAAACCCAGGTGTTATTTATTCAGTGTAAAAAGTGAATGAACACTGTCAAGGGTCAATTTAACAATATTCAGTGTTAATATCTTAATATGCTCCGCCCATTTCAAATGATCCAGAAGTTTCTAGAGTAATTGGACCTCATGGACCACCGCCATGTTTCCATTGGTAAAGACTGTGGTAAGTCTCTCCATCTGCTGACTTATATTTAAATGAATTAAACGATTTATACAATTGTATTCACCGTGACTGTACTACCATTCGCTTTTTAGACTTCTAATGTAGATGAATTGCTATGTGGTTCACCAACATTAAGTTACATTCTATTACTTGTAATGCGGTACAGTTAACCTGCGCAGTGAACACCACGTGTAGACACTTGTAACCAATACCACTATGGATTATTGTGTATATTCGGTTTATGGTGCTCGCTCAAAACAACAGATGTATATGCTGTCTGTACATGCGCGCGCCAGTAAGTACGGTAGTTCATTCCCGCGCCACTCCCCCTCTGTCAGGCTTTAGTTTTTAGTAATGTAACCCAGCCGTTTATTTGTCGTTTTATGTTTCAATTATTTTCACTGGAAGTATATAATTAAACCCAGTTGTTATTTTCGTGTTTTATGTTTTATTACTTTTCAATGCATGTATCGCATCAAGACACTGTCGCTTTAAGACGGCCATTGTTTTTTACCTGCGTTCCACGGATGAGACGCGTGGTGTTCAGATGCTTCAGCGGCTCAGAGACTGAGACACGTGTAAGTAAGTAAGTAAGTAAGTAATATTTATTTATATAGCGCTTTTCGAGACCAGGGTCACAAAGCGCTTTAACAATCAAAAACAATACTCAAAACAGTACATACTTCAAAGATCAAGACAACACCGAGAACAACAAGTTCGAGAAATTCAAGGAAAAGCCTGAACAAATAGAAACGTCTTAAGATGTTTCTTAAAGGAGTCAGTAGACTCCATCAAGCGCAAAGAGAGAGGAAGATTGTTCCAAAGCTTAGGAGCAACAGCCTGAAAAGATTTCTCTCCTCTGGTCCTGAGCCGTGTGCGTGGAACCATCAGTAGATTCTGATCCACAGACCTCAGAGACCGAGCTGGGGTGTAAGGCTGGATCAGATCAGTGATGTAAGGAGGAGCCTGACCATGAATAGCTCTGAAAGTAAGAACCAGAATTTTAAAGTTGATCCTGAAAGAAACTGGAAGCCAGTGAAGAGTTTTAAGGATCGGAGAAATGTGAGTTCTCCTACTTGAGCGGGTCAGAATTCTCGCTGCAGAGTTCTGAATCAACTGCAGACGAGACAGCTCCTTCTTGTTAAGACATGAAAACAAACCGTTACAATAGTCCAGACGAGAAGAAACAAACGCATGGATTACAAGCTCCAGATCATGTTGTGACAACATTTTCCTAAGTTTAGAGATTTTTCTCAGTTGAAGGAAACAGTTTCTGGTCAGTTTTCTGCAGTGTTGAACAAGAGACATGTCTTTATCAAATACAACACCCAGGTTTCTCAGGCTCAGTTTGACAGACTGACCTAAGTCACCCAAGTACTGACTCAACCATGGAATCTTATCATCAGGAGCAATCACCAGAGTTTCAGTTTTGTCCACATTAAGCTGTAAAGTGTGCCAACGCTCCTGCAATTTTACTGAATACACTCGCTTATCACTCCTAGGTGAGCCTAAACAATACGTTTATATTATTGTTTATATTGCTGTGTGTAAATGAATGTTGTGTCGAAGCAGCTATTTAAGTTTTTGTGTGAAACTTGAAGCATTGTTTTATAACTTTATTCAAGTGTATATTTTCGATAGTATTTTATATTGTACTGTTTCACTTTGTTTTGAAAGTAAGTTGCACTTTATATTTTGTTATCGCGTGGTGTTCAGATGCTTCAGCGGCTCAGAGTTCACCGCATCTGTTATTTAACACGCCGATTAAACGTTCGTGCTGTTGTATGGTTAACAAGCGTTGAATGTGTTGAAGGTGCCGTAGCTAAGAATCTTGAATATTAATAAAATAAATCGCCTACCATGACCCACCAATATAGCAAACTTTTTATTGGAATATAAATATATTTTCGTCCTTCAAAATAACAAACAAAATACGTGTGTGAGTTACATTATAATTAAAAAAGCTAAGTTTTAGCGAACTAGCGCTCGTGTTAACGCACCACAGAAAGTTACATTACACGCAATGAAACATTATTTCTGAGTCTTAAAGCAATAATGATATCTTACCTCAATAGACGAGTGACGCGCACCTGATTCCGTCAAGTTATGCACAAACGTGAGGATAAAATGCGATCGATCTTTGTCAACAAGTGTGACGTCATCATCCGGAAGTTGCGTATGCGGCAATTTGAAAACTTTTTAGCTGACGCTAAATTTAAACTAAACTTAACTCGGTCTTTATACAAGCACGCATCTACTATTGTATTCATGGCGCTTTTAAACAAACAAGCACAATATCTCATTGTATTCCTGTGGTGTGACGTCACCGCTGCAGGATCAGTTGATTAGCATGTGTGACGTCACCCCTGCAGACTCGCGATTAATGTTGACAAACGTCACGTAGACGCTCATAATCGCAGCTAAATAAAAAGAAAACATATGTCCATAAACGCAATCTCAATGAAAGCTTCTATTTTCATAGAAAAGCGCACCGGATTATAAAGAGGATCAAGCGAAATAGCACAGACTTTATTTTACTCATTCATAAAACAATGTCAACATTATGGAGTTGAAACACCTAAAAATATACAATATAGTCACTTTTACAGGACCTTTTAAGCATGTTTTAATCCGCGAGAGCTTCTTGACTTCCGCGATGCGTAAACAATCCAAGCTCCAAAAAATTAAAATTAAGCATTTTTACCGATTTATATTCACTCTGTACCTCCTTAAAGTGGTTTGAGGTCGTTAAGCACAATCAGGATTAGAATCACACTGTTGACATTAAACATTTCAAATGAGCTTCATAGTTGTAGAATTACGGTAGCCAAATGAAACAGCGACACGTCACGTTACCAAGGCAACGAAGAGATGGGCGACGCGTCAAATGTAACCCGGGTCGTTTGAATCCGACGTCGGGGGGTGCTCTGTATAATACTGGGTGACCCGTGCGTGTCAATGCGTGCGCGCGTGTCAATGTGCGTCAATACGTGTGTGTCAATGTGCGTCAATGTGCGTCAATACGTGTGTGTGTGTCAATGTGCGTCAATGCGTGCGGGTGTGTCAATGCGTATAGACGTGTGTTTATATGTGTGTACATATATGTGTGTATGTGTATAGACGTGTGTGTGTATATATGTGTGTGTATGTGTATAGACGTGTGTGTGTATATATATGTGTGTATGTGTATAGACGTGTGTGTGTATATATGTGTGTGTATAGACGTGTGTGTATATATATGTGTGTATGTGTATAGACGTGTGTGTATATGTGTGTATGTGTATAGACGTGTGTGTGTGTGTGTATATATATATACGTGTGTGTGTTTATATATGTGTGTATGTGTATAGACGTGTGTGTGTATATATATGTGTGTATATGTGTGTATGTGTATAGACGTGTGTGTGTGTATATGTGTGTATGTGTATAGACGTGTGTGTATATATATGTGTGTATATGTGTGTATGTGTATAGACGTGTGTGTATATATATGTGTGTATGTGTATAGACGTGTGTGTGTATATGTATATGTGTATAGACGTGTGTGTGTGTGTGTGTGTGTATATACTGTATATATATTGTAACGATCCTGTTTGTTCTGTTCATTAATGTTGCGGGCACTTTAAGAAGGTGAGTCTGTGCGCATGCGCAGTTGTTGTTAGAGAGATTTCGCGTTCAACTAGTGGTGTGAAGAACGAGCGGCGTTGGTTGTGGCCGAAACAATAACCTCTCTGTGAGTACAGCGAACAAAGAAACAATATCTGTGCAAGACAACCGTCTGGTCATGTGTGGAGGACCAAACGTTACATTGGTGTCAGAAGCGACTTTTTCGGACCTGCTCCTGAGGCGAAGCTAACGGTTATTAGCAACGAACTTTGCTAACGAACGTCCCCGGTATGTACGGGAAAGTGAAGAGCGAAAGTGAGGAGATGGACGTTGGTGCGAGACGACGGGACCATGCTCAACAGTTAAGAGACGCTGTGTTACAACTCTCAGAAGAAGAATGTGCGTCAATGCGTGCGCCAATGTGCAGCAACTGGGCTTCATCAAGTATCAAACAGATCACACATCACACCTACCATGATTTTGTTCAATGAGATGAAAACTTATTTGATGTTCAATCCAGTGTTCAGGTTGACTTCAGTGCTTATGTTTTAGTAGAAGTGAAGCTGTGGTGCTTTAGTTGAATACATGGACACAGCACTAAACTTTGTTGTTGGTTGTTAGTTGTTTTTTTAGATTTTGGGATCAACCGTCACTTTTTAGTAATGGGAGAATTATTTCTCTGCACTGTGCGAGTCGTCCCAGAGCCATTGTTCAGCCTGAAGCCAATACGTTTTTAGGTTGAAAAGTTTGCCCCCCTGAAAAAATGTAATGCCCCCCCTTAAATGTTTTTCTGCAGCCGGGTCTGTCAGTGTTATACTAGATCCACTCAGTATAAACTGTTGTCAACATTGAAGTCAAATCATCTCCAGAAATGATACTTTGTGATGAAGTCTTAATGTTAAAAGAGACAAATGTAATAATATCTTTAATGAATCAATTCATGTACATTTATATCAAACCTGCTATTCCCTGCATGATGGGATCAGAAACACTAGAATTCTACTTTCTCGGGACGTTTTAGATTTACAACGACGACATCATTAAAAGTGTGAACTGCAGTCACACTGCAAGTTTATGTCCATAATCCTTAGATATTCTCTCCAAATGAGAACAATTTAACAGAAGAGTTTAACATTACCTTGGCTGTAGTCATGCTCTGTAGACAGAAGCTTCACCTGCACAGGTGATCTCATTAGCTCGTCCTGTCTCTCCACCTGCACGCAAAGCAACTTGTACTCTCTGCTGCCCTCTAGTGTTGCTAAAACGATTTATTATGTCCAATAAACAAACCTACAGAAAGACTTAACAGTGTGGGTCTTTCTTTTTATTTCAAGGGTCCCCATTTTATCTCAAACATCAATATAGCTAATATTTAACACTAATTGGTAAATATCAAACATGTATGCTTCATTACAGTTGAAACAATTGTTCTCTGGTAACAAATATTTATCATTAAACATGTGTGTTCATGTATGATCCATGGCACTCATCATGATGGACAAATATGATGGAAAAACATTCTATTAGTGTCAGTACAGTACACGAGGTTGGAAATCAACCACGCATTTGCGCATGCGTTGTCCACCTACAAGGAGGTTTATAACGGTCAGACGCGGAAGAATCTACGAAACTATCACTGATAGATTCTCAAAAATCATCTGATATTAAATGATCTTTTCTCTCAAGGATAAGGATGTTGAAGGAGTGACGTCACAGTGTCCACTGTTGAAGGATAAGGATGTTGAGTGTCCAGCTGGAAGGAGCACAGGTACATGTTGTGGTTTATTAAAGTCTCTTTTCATTTTATTGACATCGGTAAATGTAACGCTAAGTTTAAGTGAAGGTATCAAGACCTGTCGCCCTTCCCAGCTATCTTCTAAATAATCCACGGAGGAAAAATTCAGAAAAAAAAGTCTTATATAGATCCAGAGCGGTCCGTAATAGGAACAAAAAAACAAAACAGGCACTCGGGGCGAAGGCAGGGCACTTCTGGAGATCGGGGTCCCAACAGCAACTAAAACAAAAAGACAAAAGGACTCACTTGAGTAAATAAAAGTGCTGACAACGTCAGGAGTATCCAAAGGATTATCCAGTTGTGATTCAAAGGCGAGGAGCGAGATCGAAAGGACAGCCAACCTGGTCTGGAAACGCAATACTCTGGCGAGTTCTTCCGGGTAGAGACGCTCCTTATCAATGGGAAGAACCCGCCACTCCATCATCCCCAGCCGCGCACCTGCCAGCGTCTGTCACTCAAAACACAGGACACATGAAAACGGAAAACCACCTTCAAAATAAAACAAAAGAACATAAGCATGACACTTGTATGTTGATTCTATCAAATGTATTCTGCCTATTTTAAATGTTGACCTTTTTTCTTATAAGAGTAACTGTCAGGAGTCTTGATGTAAAACGTCACTCAAATGTGTCATTTATTTATTTCTCTCACAGGATTCAGAGTCAATGTTCATTGCACAGAATTTCCATCTCCGTCCTGCACTGTCTGTGATGATGGAACTTACATGGACAAATTGAACCGAGAGAAACATGGTTTCAAGTGTCTCGTCTGTACTGAAGGTAAAGTTTGTTCTTCACTAGAATGATGAGTTGGTCAGTATGTAGATGTGATGTAGAATTTGTTATTGACTAACAGGACTGAGAGAGATCAGATCCTGTACCTTCACAGCAAACACCAAGTGTGAACCTCTGGAGGGTTTTTTCTGTGTGGACGGCTCAGTGGACACATGTGTGGCAGCACAGCAACACTCCACATGTGAACCAGGACAGTTCATCATCAGAGCAGGCGAGTTTCACATCCAACATGTGAAATGCAAGAGTGCAGAAACTATAAGACACACACAATGTTCTTCACAGGAACGTCCTCCACAGACACTGAGTGTGGAACCTGCAGTGAAGGAACATTTTCAAATGGAACGTTCACGTCATGTCAGGATCACAAACAGTGAGTGAAGCTTCACAAATGTTTGCTCCAGATGTTTTCTTCTAAACTGTCTCCACTTGTCTTTGTAGATGTTCAACATATCTACGAGAAGGAACTATTTCTTCTGACTCTGTATGTCGAGAAGGTTTGACACCAGGAGAAGTGGCTGGAATTATTGTTGCTGTGATCGTTCTACTGATCACATGTTCTGTAGTTTATTGGTATAAAAAAAGAAAAAGAGGTAAAAAACAAATGCATTCATAAAAATCACATTATTATATTGATTTGTGTTTATCTGGAGTCATTTCCTTGAATTATTTTTCTCCTTAACCAGATGGAAAAGAGTTCAAGAGAAGAAGGAAGGTATGTAAGAATGTTTTTTAGTCATTTATCAAAGTGATTTAATGTTTAAATGTAATGTTGATTAATTTTGCAAATGTCATCACTTGTACAATTAAAATGAATGTCAATTTTGGTTTAATATCTTCAGCACTGCAGTATTTGTGCATCAGAGAAACGATCATTATTTCTTATTAGGAGGTGGCAGTGGGAATGAATGAATGTATGGATTCAACGGAGCATCCGTGAGAATTTCAATTAGTTTGAGCTTTTTTTTTAATCTAAACTGACTTATTTTTTTCTTGTCTTAGATCAATTTATTCATCTGAGAATAAGTCCGATGAAGTGGAACATGTTCCACTGATGGTAGAACCCGGGGAAGACCCAGAACACACTGAAGAAGCATGTTCCTCCACTGGGCTGGAAACACAGGGGGGTCCTCCAGAAAGAGCTGGACGATGTAACTGGGGAGAAGAAAGTATGGACCTCTCTGCTGAAGCTGCTGCCCCCGTGACAAGAATCCAGATAAACAGACCAGAGATAGCAGACGTTGAATATGAACTAATTGGACACGAGGATATTAAAGTAGATTGTTCAGTCATTCAATAGAATGTTTGAGTTTTATACAACATGAAAAATGTGTTCATAAATGATGTGTTCAGTGAACATAACATATTTCTGGCTGTTTTCATTTGCCTGTGTGTGTAGCTTAGTCTGTGATATAGAAAACAGTTTCTGTCAAAGCTTTCATTAATCTCATAAATGGCTGATCAGTTAAACATCAGCCAGGTTTGAGGATGTACTTCACTCCACAGCCGTCAGTGTTGCTTGTTCTTTCACTGCCCTTTTTGTGAGGTCACCAAATTCAGACCAGCACAGATGGACAAAACCCAACAGCACATACAAAGCCACTTGAGAAAGGCAATCATCATGGAGGTGTGTACAGTATATGTTTAGTTAGTTCCTCGTATATTGCATCATAAAAGTCTAACCGTTTACATTTTTATGTTTGACAGACTATCCGATACACAGATGTGGGCTGCAGACCAGAACCTCACGTCCATTGTCATGTGCGTGTCAATGTGTGTCAATGCGCGCGTGTGTCAATGTGCGTCAATGCTTGCGCGCGTGTCAATGTGCGTCAATGCTTGCGTGCGTGTCAATGCGTGTGCGTGTGTCAATATGCTTGCGCGCGTGTCAATGTGCGTCAATGCTTGCGCGCGTGTCAATGTGCGTCAATGCGCGCGTGCGTGTCAATGTGCGTCAATGCGCCCGTGCGTGTCAATGCGTGTGCGTGCGTCAATATGCGCGCGAGTGTCAATGTGCGTCAATGCTTGCGCGCGTGTCAATGTGAGTCAATGCTTGCGCGTGTGTCAATGTGCGTCAATGCTTGCGCGTGTCAACACACAACACACGCACGCACACATTAAACAAATGCGCACACCCACATTAAACAAACGCGCACGCACACATAAAACACACGCATGCATACACAGACATGCACTGACAAACGCACACACACACGGTGACATGCAAACATAAAACACACGCACGCACGCACACATAAAACAAACGCGGATTTTATAGGTTTGTTTGTGATCTGTAGTTATGCGTTTGTGTGCATGTCATTGGTGTGTGTGCGCATGTGTCAGTGTGTGTCTGCGTGTGCGTGCGTGTGTGTGTTTTATGTGTGCATGTCACCGTGTGTGTGAGTGTGTCAGTGCATGTCTGTGTGTGCATGCGTGTGTTTTGTGTGCGTCCGCGTTTGTTTTATGAGTGCGTGCGTGCGTGTGTTTTATGTGTGCATTACACATGAAACAAATGCGCGCACGCACACATAAAACAAATGCGCGCATGCACACATAAAACAAATGCGCGCATGCACACATAAAGCAAATGCGCGCATGCACACATAAAACAAATGCGCGCACGTCACATAAAACAAATGCGCGCACGCACACATAAAACAAATGCGCGCACGCACATATTAAAGAAATGCGCACGCGCACACAAAACAAATGCGCAAGAGCACACAAAACAAATGCGCGCGCACAGATAAAACAAATGCACACGCACACAACACACGCACGCACACATTAAACAAATGCGCACACCCACATTAAACAAACGCGCACGCACACATAAAACACACGCATGCATACACAGACATGCACTGACAAACGCACACACACACGGTGACATGCAAACATAAAACACACGCACGCACGCACACATAAAACAAACGCGGGTTTTATAGGTTTGTTTGTGATGTGTAGTTATGCGTTTGTGTGCATGTCATTGGTGTGTGTGCGCATGTGTCAGTGTGTGTCTGCGTGTGCGTGCGTGTGTGTGTTTTATGTGTGCATGTCACCGTGTGTGTGCGTGTGTCAGTGCATGTCTGTGTGTGCATGCGTGTGTTTTGTGTGCGTCCGCGTTTGTTTTATGTGTGCGTGCGTGCGTGTGTTTTATGTGTGCATGTCACATGAAACAAATGCGCGCACGCACACATAAAACAAATGCGCGCATGCACACATAAAACAAATGCGCGCATGCACACATAAAACAAATGCGCGCATGCACACATAAAGCAAATGCGCGCATGCACACATAAAACAAATGCGCGCACGTCACATAAAACAAATGCGCGCACGCACACATAAAACAAATGCGCGCACGCACATATTAAAGAAATGCGCACGCGCACACAAAACAAATGCGCAAGAGCACACAAAACAAATGCGCGCGCACAGATAAAACAAATGCACACGCACACAACACACACACGCACACATTAAACAAATGCGCACACCCACATTAAACAAACGCGCACGCACACATAAAACACACGCATGCATACACAGACATGCACTGACAAACGCACACACACACGGTGACATGCAAACATAAAACACACGCACGCACGCACGCACACATAAAACAAACGCGGATTTTATAGGTTTGTTTGTGATCTGTAGTTATGCGTTTGTGTGCATGTCATTGGTGTGTGTGCGCATGTGTCAGTGTGTGTCTGCGTGTGCGTGCGTGTGTGTGTTTTATGTGTGCATGTCACCGTGTGTGTGCGTGTGTCAGTGCATGTCTGTGTGTGCATGCGTGTGTGTGTTTTATGTGTGCATGTCACCGTGTGTGTGCGTGTGTCAGTGCATCTCTGTGTGTGCATGCGTGTGTTTTGTGTGCGTCCGCGTTTGTTTTATGTGTGCGTGCGTGCGTGTGTTTTATGTGTGCATGTCACATGAAACAAATGCGCGCACGCACACATAAAACAAATGCGCGCATGCACACATAAAACAAATGCGCGCATGCACACATAAAACAAATGCGCGCGCGCGCACACAAAACACACGGATGCACACACAGACATGCACTGACACACGCACACACACACGGTGACATGCACACATAAAACAAACGCGGACGCACACAAAACAATGTGCGTCAATGCTTGCGCGTGTCAACACACAACACACGCACGCACACATTAAACAAATGCGCACACCCACATTAAACAAACGCGCACGCACACATAAAACACACGCATGCATACACAGACATGCACTGACAAACGCACACACACACGGTGACATGCAAACATAAAACACACGCACGCACGCACACATAATGCGTGTGTTTTGTGTGCGTCCGCGTTTGTTTTATGTGTGCGTGCGTGCGTGTGTTTTATGTGTGCATGTCACATGAAACAAATGCGCGCACGCACACATAAAACAAATGCGCGCATGCACACATAAAACAAATGCGCGCATGCACACATAAAGCAAATGCGCGCATGCACACATAACACAAATGCGCGCATGCACACATAACACAAATGCGCGCACGTCACATAAAACAAATGCGCGCACGCACACATAAAACAAATGCGCGCACGCACATATTAAAGAAATGCGCACGCGCACACAAAACAAATGCGCAAGAGCACACAAAACAAATGCGCGCGCACAGATAAAACAAATGCACACGCACACAACACACGCACGCACACATTAAACAAATGCGCACACCCACATAAAACAAACGCGCACGCACACATAAAACACACGCATGCATACACAGACATGCACTGACAAACGCACACACACACGGTGACATGCAAACATAAAACACACGCACGCACGCACACATAAAACAAACGCGGGTTTTATAGGTTTGTTTGTGATGTGTAGTTATGCGTTTGTGTGCATGTCATTGGTGTGTGTGCGCATGTGTCAGTGTGTGTCTGCGTGTGCGTGCGTGTGTGTGTTTTATGTGTGCATGTCACCGTGTGTGTGCGTGTGTCAGTGCATGTCTGTGTGTGCATGCGTGTGTGTGTTTTATGTGTGCATGTCACCGTGTGTGTGCGTGTGTCAGTGCATGTCTGTGTGTGCATGCGTGTGTTTTGTGTGCGTCCGCGTTTGTTTTATGTGTGCGTGCGTGCGTGTGTTTTTATGTGTGCATGTCACATGAAACAAATGCGCGCACGCACACATAAAACAAATGCGCGCATGCACACATAAAACAAATGCGCGCATGCACACATAAAACAAATGCGCGCGCGCACACAAAACACACGGATGCACACACAGACATGCACTGACACACGCACACACACACGGTGACATGCACACATAAAACAAACGCGGACGCACACAAAACAAACGCGCACGCACACATAAAACACACGCATGCATACATAGACATGCACTGACAAACGCACACACACACGGTGACATGCAAACATAAAACACACGCACGCACGAACACATAAAACAAACGCGGATTTTTTTTAGAATAGAATAGAATAGAAAAGCTTTATTCATCCCCAGAGGGGAAACACACTTTCACAACAGCGCAGATTAAAAAAAATATATATAGGTTTGTTTGTGATGTGTAGTTATGCGTTTGTGTGCATGTCACTGGTGTGTGTGCGCATGTGTCAGTGTGTGTCTGCGTGTGCGTGCGTGTGTGTGTTTTATGTGTGCATGTCACCGTGTGTGTGTGCGTGTGTCAGTGCATGTCTGTGTGTGCATGCGTGTGTTTAATGTGTGCGTGCGCGTTTGTTTTGTGTGCGTCCGCGTTTGTATTATGTGTGCGTGCGTGCGTGTGTTTATGTGTGCATGTCACCGTGTGTGTGGGCGTGTGTCAGTGCATGTCTGTGTGTGCATGCGTGTGTTTTAGGTGTGCGTGCGCGTTTCTTTGATGTGTGCGTCCGCGTTTGTTTTATGTGTGCGTGCGTGCGTGTGTTTTATGTTTGCATGTCACCGTGTGTGTGTGCGTTTGTCAGTGCATGTCCGTGTACGCATGCGTGTGTTTTATGTGTGCGTGCGCGTTTGTTTTATGTGGGTGTGCGCATTTGTTTAATGTGTGCGTTCGTGCACAGTAAATTTCCAAGTGTCAAAAAGGAAGTGTTAATGTATTTTAACTATTTCATAGACTGGTTTAACTCTTCCAGATGTAACACAACAACAACAGGTGTAAAACGTGGCTCCTCCCCCTGCAGTGCTGTTGTCAATATCCAGAGTTAAAACCCAGGTGTTATTTATTCAGTGTAAAAAGTGAATGAACACTGTCAAGGGTCAATTTAACAATATTCAGTGTTAATATCTTAATATGCTCCGCCCATTTCAAATGATCCAGAAGTTTCTAGAGTAATTGGACCTCATGGACCACCGCCATGTTTCCATTGGTAAAGACTGTGGTAAGTCTCTCCATCTGCTGACTTATATTTAAATGAATTAAACGATTTATACAATTGTATTCACCGTGACTGTACTACCATTCGCTTTTTAGACTTCTAATGTAGATGAATTGCTATGTGGTTCACCAACATTAAGTTACATTCTATTACTTGTAATGCGGTACAGTTAACCTGCGCAGTGAACACCACGTGTAGACACTTGTAACCAATACCACTATGGATTATTGTGTATATTCGGTTTATGGTGCTCGCTCAAAACAACAGATGTATATGCTGTCTGTACATGCGCGCGCCAGTAAGTACGGTAGTTCATTCCCGCGCCACTCCCCCTCTGTCAGGCTTTAGTTTTTAGTAATGTAACCCAGCCGTTTATTTGTCGTTTTATGTTTCAATTATTTTCACTGGAAGTATATAATTAAACCCAGTTGTTATTTTCGTGTTTTATGTTTTATTACTTTTCAATGCATGTATCGCATCAAGACACTGTCGCTTTAAGACGGCCATTGTTTTTTACCTGCGTTCCACGGATGAGACGCGTGGTGTTCAGATGCTTCAGCGGCTCAGAGACTGAGACACGTGTAAGTAAGTAAGTAAGTAAGTAATATTTATTTATATAGCGCTTTTCGAGACCAGGGTCACAAAGCGCTTTAACAATCAAAAACAATACTCAAAACAGTACATACTTCAAAGATCAAGACAACACCGAGAACAACAAGTTCGAGAAATTCAAGGAAAAGCCTGAACAAATAGAAACGTCTTAAGATGTTTCTTAAAGGAGTCAGTAGACTCCATCAAGCGCAAAGAGAGAGGAAGATTGTTCCAAAGCTTAGGAGCAACAGCCTGAAAAGATTTCTCTCCTCTGGTCCTGAGCCGTGTGCGTGGAACCATCAGTAGATTCTGATCCACAGACCTCAGAGACCGAGCTGGGGTGTAAGGCTGGATCAGATCAGTGATGTAAGGAGGAGCCTGACCATGAATAGCTCTGAAAGTAAGAACCAGAATTTTAAAGTTGATCCTGAAAGAAACTGGAAGCCAGTGAAGAGTTTTAAGGATCGGAGAAATGTGAGTTCTCCTACTTGAGCGGGTCAGAATTCTCGCTGCAGAGTTCTGAATCAACTGCAGACGAGACAGCTCCTTCTTGTTAAGACATGAAAACAAACCGTTACAATAGTCCAGACGAGAAGAAACAAACGCATGGATTACAAGCTCCAGATCATGTTGTGACAACATTTTCCTAAGTTTAGAGATTTTTCTCAGTTGAAGGAAACAGTTTCTGGTCAGTTTTCTGCAGTGTTGAACAAGAGACAGGTCTTTATCAAATACAACACCCAGGTTTCTCAGGCTCAGTTTGACAGACTGACCTAAGTCACCCAAGTACTGACTCAACCATGGAATCTTATCATCAGGAGCAATCACCAGAGTTTCAGTTTTGTCCACATTAAGCTGTAAAGTGTGCCAACGCTCCTGCAATTTTACTGAATACACTCGCTTATCACTCCTAGGTGAGCCTAAACAATACGTTTATATTATTGTTTATATTGCTGTGTGTAAATGAATGTTGTGTCGAAGCAGCTATTTAAGTTTTTGTGTGAAACTTGAAGCATTGTTTTATAACTTTATTCAAGTGTATATTTTCGATAGTATTTTATATTGTACTGTTTCACTTTGTTTTGAAAGTAAGTTGCACTTTATATTTTGTTATCGCGTGGTGTTCAGATGCTTCAGCGGCTCAGAGTTCACCGCATCTGTTATTTAACACGCCGATTAAACGTTCGTGCTGTTGTATGGTTAACAAGCGTTGAATGTGTTGAAGGTGCCGTAGCTAAGAATCTTGAATATTAATAAAATAAATCGCCTACCATGACCCACCAATATAGCAAACTTTTTATTGGAATATAAATATATTTTCGTCCTTCAAAATAACAAACAAAATACGTGTGTGAGTTACATTATAATTAAAAAAGCTAAGTTTTAGCGAACTAGCTCTCGTGTTAACGCACCACAGAAAGTTACATTACACGCAATGAAACATTATTTCTGAGTCTTAAAGCAATAATGATATCTTACCTCAATAGACGAGTGACGCGCACCTGATTCCGTCAAGTTATGCACAAACGTGAGGATAAAATGCGATCGATCTTTGTCAACAAGTGTGACGTCATCATCCGGAAGTTGCGTATGCGGCAATTTGAAAACTTTTTAGCTGACGCTAAATTTAAACTAAACTTAACTCGGTCTTTATACAAGCACGCATCTACTATTGTATTCATGGCGCTTTTAAACAAACAAGCACAATATCTCATTGTATTCCTGTGGTGTGACGTCACCGCTGCAGGATCAGTTGATTAGCATGTGTGACGTCACCCCTGCAGACTCGCGATTAATGTTGACAAACGTCACGTAGACGCTCATAATCGCAGCTAAATAAAAAGAAAACATATGTCCATAAACGCAATCTCAATGAAAGCTTCTATTTTCATAGAAAAGCGCACCGGATTATAAAGAGGATCAAGCGAAATAGCACAGACTTTATTTTACTCATTCATAAAACAATGTCAACATTATGGAGTTGAAACACCTAAAAATATACAATATAGTCACTTTTACAGGACCTTTTAAGCATGTTTTAATCCGCGAGAGCTTCTTGACTTCCGCGATGCGTAAACAATCCAAGCTCCAAAAAATTAAAATTAAGCATTTTTACCGATTTATATTCACTCTGTACCTCCTTAAAGTGGTTTGAGGTCGTTAAGCACAATCAGGATTAGAATCACACTGTTGACATTAAACATTTCAAATGAGCTTCATAGTTGTAGAATTACGGTAGCCAAATGAAACAGCGACACGTCACGTTACCAAGGCAACGAAAAGATGGGCGACGCGTCAAATGTAACCCGGGTCGTTTGAATCCGACGTCGGGGGGTGCTCTGTATAATACTGGGTGACCCGTGCGTGTCAATGCGTGCGCGCGTGTCAATGTGCGTCAATACGTGTGTGTCAATGTGCGTCAATGTGCGTCAATACGTGTGTGTGTGTCAATGTGCGTCAATGCGTGCGGGTGTGTCAATGCGTATAGACGTGTGTTTATATGTGTGTACATATATGTGTGTATGTGTATAGACGTGTGTGTGTATATATGTGTGTGTATGTGTATAGACGTGTGTGTGTATATATATGTGTGTATGTGTATAGACGTGTGTGTGTATATATGTGTGTGTATAGACGTGTGTGTATATATATGTGTGTATGTGTATAGACGTGTGTGTATATGTGTGTATGTGTATAGACGTGTGTGTGTGTGTGTATATATATATACGTGTGTGTGTTTATATATGTGTGTATGTGTATAGACGTGTGTGTGTATATATATGTGTGTATATGTGTGTATGTGTATAGACGTGTGTGTGTGTATATGTGTGTATGTGTATAGACGTGTGTGTATATATATGTGTGTATATGTGTGTATGTGTATAGACGTGTGTGTATATATATGTGTGTATGTGTATAGACGTGTGTGTGTATATGTATATGTGTGTATGTGTATAGACGTGTGTGTGTGTGTGTGTGTGTGTATATACTGTATATATATTGTAACGATCCTGTTTGTTCTGTTCATTAATGTTGCGGGCACTTTAAGAAGGTGAGTCTGTGCGCATGCGCAGTTGTTGTTAGAGAGATTTCGCGTTCAACTAGTGGTGTGAAGAACGAGCGGCGTTGGTTGTGGCCGAAACAATAACCTCTCTGTGAGTACAGCGAACAAAGAAACAATATCTGTGCAAGACAACCGTCTGGTCATGTGTGGAGGACCAAACGTTACATTGGTGTCAGAAGCGACTTTTTCGGACCTGCTCCTGAGGCGAAGCTAACGGTTATTAGCAACGAACTTTGCTAACGAACGTCCCCGGTATGTACGGGAAAGTGAAGAGCGAAAGTGAGGAGATGGACGTTGGTGCGAGACGACGGGACCATGCTCAACAGTTAAGAGACGCTGTGTTACAACTCTCAGAAGAAGAATGTGCGTCAATGCGTGCGCCAATGTGCAGCAACTGGGCTTCATCAAGTATCAAACAGATCACACATCACACCTACCATGATTTTGTTCAATGAGATGAAAACTTATTTGATGTTCAATCCAGTGTTCAGGTTGACTTCAGTGCTTATGTTTTAGTAGAAGTGAAGCTGTGGTGCTTTAGTTGAATACATGGACACAGCACTAAACTTTGTTGTTGGTTGTTAGTTGTTTTTTTAGATTTTGGGATCAACCGTCACTTTTTAGTAATGGGAGAATTATTTCTCTGCACTGTGCGAGTCGTCCCAGAGCCATTGTTCAGCCTGAAGCCAATACGTTTTTAGGTTGAAAAGTTTGCCCCCCTGAAAAAATGTAATGCCCCCCCTTAAATGTTTTTCTGCAGCCGGGTCTGTCAGTGTTATACTAGATCCACTCAGTATAAACTGTTGTCAACATTGAAGTCAAATCATCTCCAGAAATGATACTTTGTGATGAAGTCTTAATGTTAAAAGAGACAAATGTAATAATATCTTTAATGAATCAATTCATGTACATTTATATCAAACCTGCTATTCCCTGCATGATGGGATCAGAAACACTAGAATTCTACTTTCTCGGGACGTTTTAGATTTACAACGACGACATCATTAAAAGTGTGAACTGCAGTCACACTGCAAGTTTATGTCCATAATCCTTAGATATTCTCTCCAAATGAGAACAATTTAACAGAAGAGTTTAACATTACCTTGGCTGTAGTCATGCTCTGTAGACAGAAGCTTCACCTGCACAGGTGATCTCATTAGCTCGTCCTGTCTCTCCACCTGCACGCAAAGCAACTTGTACTCTCTGCTGCCCTCTAGTGTTGCTAAAACGATTTATTATGTCCAATAAACAAACCTACAGAAAGACTTAACAGTGTGGGTCTTTCTTTTTATTTCAAGGGTCCCCATTTTATCTCAAACATCAATATAGCTAATATTTAACACTAATTGGTAAATATCAAACATGTATGCTTCATTACAGTTGAAACAATTGTTCTCTGGTAACAAATATTTATCATTAAACATGTGTGTTCATGTATGATCCATGGCACTCATCATGATGGACAAATATGATGGAAAAACATTCTATTAGTGTCAGTACAGTACACGAGGTTGGAAATCAACCACGCATTTGCGCATGCGTTGTCCACCTACAAGGAGGTTTATAACGGTCAGACGCGGAAGAATCTACGAAACTATCACTGATAGATTCTCAAAAATCATCTGATATTAAATGATCTTTTCTCTCAAGGATAAGGATGTTGAAGGAGTGACGTCACAGTGTCCACTGTTGAAGGATAAGGATGTTGAGTGTCCAGCTGGAAGGAGCACAGGTACATGTTGTGGTTTATTAAAGTCTCTTTTCATTTTATTGACATCGGTAAATGTAACGCTAAGTTTAAGTGAAGGTATCAAGACCTGTCGCCCTTCCCAGCTATCTTCTAAATAATCCACGGAGGAAAAATTCAGAAAAAAAAGTCTTATATAGATCCAGAGCGGTCCGTAATAGGAACAAAAAAACAAAACAGGCACTCGGGGCGAAGGCAGGGCACTTCTGGAGATCGGGGTCCCAACAGCAACTAAAACAAAAAGACAAAAGGACTCACTTGAGTAAATAAAAGTGCTGACAACGTCAGGAGTATCCAAAGGATTATCCAGTTGTGATTCAAAGGCGAGGAGCGAGATCGAAAGGACAGCCAACCTGGTCTGGAAACGCAATACTCTGGCGAGTTCTTCCGGGTAGAGACGCTCCTTATCAATGGGAAGAACCCGCCACTCCATCATCCCCAGCCGCGCACCTGCCAGCGTCTGTCACTCAAAACACAGGACACATGAAAACGGAAAACCACCTTCAAAATAAAACAAAAGAACATAAGCATGACACTTGTATGTTGATTCTATCAAATGTATTCTGCCTATTTTAAATGTTGACCTTTTTTCTTATAAGAGTAACTGTCAGGAGTCTTGATGTAAAACGTCACTCAAATGTGTCATTTATTTATTTCTCTCACAGGATTCAGAGTCAATGTTCATTGCACAGAATTTCCATCTCCGTCCTGCACTGTCTGTGATGATGGAACTTACATGGACAAATTGAACCGAGAGAAACATGGTTTCAAGTGTCTCGTCTGTACTGAAGGTAAAGTTTGTTCTTCACTAGAATGATGAGTTGGTCAGTATGTAGATGTGATGTAGAATTTGTTATTGACTAACAGGACTGAGAGAGATCAGATCCTGTACCTTCACAGCAAACACCAAGTGTGAACCTCTGGAGGGTTTTTTCTGTGTGGACGGCTCAGTGGACACATGTGTGGCAGCACAGCAACACTCCACATGTGAACCAGGACAGTTCATCATCAGAGCAGGCGAGTTTCACATCCAACATGTGAAATGCAAGAGTGCAGAAACTATAAGACACACACAATGTTCTTCACAGGAACGTCCTCCACAGACACTGAGTGTGGAACCTGCAGTGAAGGAACATTTTCAAATGGAACGTTCACGTCATGTCAGGATCACAAACAGTGAGTGAAGCTTCACAAATGTTTGCTCCAGATGTTTTCTTCTAAACTGTCTCCACTTGTCTTTGTAGATGTTCAACATATCTACGAGAAGGAACTATTTCTTCTGACTCTGTATGTCGAGAAGGTTTGACACCAGGAGAAGTGGCTGGAATTATTGTTGCTGTGATCGTTCTACTGATCACATGTTCTGTAGTTTATTGGTATAAAAAAAGAAAAAGAGGTAAAAAACAAATGCATTCATAAAAATCACATTATTATATTGATTTGTGTTTATCTGGAGTCATTTCCTTGAATTATTTTTCTCCTTAACCAGATGGAAAAGAGTTCAAGAGAAGAAGGAAGGTATGTAAGAATGTTTTTTAGTCATTTATCAAAGTGATTTAATGTTTAAATGTAATGTTGATTAATTTTGCAAATGTCATCACTTGTACAATTAAAATGAATGTCAATTTTGGTTTAATATCTTCAGCACTGCAGTATTTGTGCATCAGAGAAACGATCATTATTTCTTATTAGGAGGTGGCAGTGGGAATGAATGAATGTATGGATTCAACGGAGCATCCGTGAGAATTTCAATTAGTTTGAGCTTTTTTTTTAATCTAAACCAGGGGTCTCAAACTCAATTTACCTGGGGGCCACTGGATGCAGAGTCTGGGTGAGGCTGGGCCGCAAGAAAATATTTCTTGAAAAAAATCTTTTTAAATGTCTTTATTTTTATTTTCAACACAAAATAAAATCAAAATATAAATGAACAAAATCAGAATTAAGTAAATAAATCAGTCATAATTAATAACAATAATAATTAGATTTCTCCAGTCAGCAACAATGTATACACATACTTACTATGTGAGAATTAACGATAACTAAATCCGTGAACTTGAACATGGCTTGAACATGGCTTCTCTTGCCTACTTCTTGCTGCTAGACACCTGACAGCGCTTCCTCTCGCATAGTTGATCTACATTTGGCTGGAGAGAGGAAGCAGTTGAGACCCTCAGTATTGCTTGAAGATGATCATCAGTAAGTCTGGACCTGTACTTGGACTTATTGAAGTTCAAGGTGGAGAAGAGCTTTTCGCACAAGTATGTGCTCCCAAAAAGGCACATGGTCCTCTTGTACATTCGGGAAAGCTCAGGGAAGCTGGGAGGCAATTCTCTCAAAAATTGTCCAAGTTTGTCTGCTTTTCCACCCACCTCCCTGAACTTGGCTTTGAGGTCAGAGTTGCACTGCAGGTCAATTAGCTCCATTTGAAGCAAAGGAGGTGCATCTTGCACATCAATGGAGAAGGGGTCTGCAAAAATTTGAAATGTGGCTCTGTGTGTCTTGAAGTCTGCAAATCTGTGATCAAATTCCTCCCCTAGCTTCAAAATGGCATCAACATACATCTCACCACTGAATGGTGTGCCTGCATCCACGAGTGCCTTGCATGCTGGGAAATGGCAAAGGTTTGTCTGAGAGAGCTGGGTTTTCCATAACAGACATTTTGTGGAGAATGCTCTCACGTTGTCATAGGCAGCACTGATGAGTTGCCCCTGGCCTTGTAATTTCTTGTTCAGTACATTAAGCTCATGTGTGATGTCAACAAGAAAAGCTAAGTCCATGAGCCATTTGGGATCACTTAGCAAAGGAACATCCACCCCAACCTTCTCCATGAAGGCTTTCACCTCTGCTCTCAACTCAAAAAATCTCTTCAACGAGTTTCCCCTGCTGAGCCAACGTACCTCAGTGAAGTAGATCACATCCCCATATTCAGACTCCATTTCCTCTAAAAAAGCACGGAAACTTCGGTGCTTTAAGCCCCTAGATCTGATTTGGTTTATGCATTTGACAACAACAGACATCACATGATCGAACTTCAGGCATTTGCTGCAAAGGGCCTGCTGATGGATAATGCAGTGCAAAGCAATGGCCTCTTCTGCGCCCTCCTCTTTCAGTTTTTTTTGAACAAGTGTCACTAGTCCATTTTTCCTCCCAGTCATTGATGGCGCTCCATCGGTTGTTATTCCAATTAACCTCTTCCATGGCAAACCGGCATTCTCAATGGCATCACACAGCTGGTGAAATATCTCCTGAGCGGTGGTCTGGCCATGCATTGGAGCTACTGTGAGCAACTCCTCTATCACTTCAAAATTGTCATCAATACCACGGACATGTATTGCGAGCTGGGCAGTGTCTGTGATGTCTGTGGTCTCATCAAGAGCGACTGAGTATGAACTGAAATATTTGGCTTTCTCGCACAGTTGATCATAAATGTTAGTTGACAAGTCAGAAATGCGCTCTGCCACGGTATTGGCAGAAAGGCTGATGTTGCTAAAATGATCCATCTTTTCCGGACAAACTATACTTGCAGCCTGTAACATGCACTTTTTAATGAATTCACCTTCTTTGAGTGGCTTTCCCGCGCTAGCAACCATCTCACTCAGCATGTAGCTAGCTTTGACTGCTGCATCGCTCTTTTTGGTTGCTTTCTTGAAGAAATCTTGTTGCCTCAGTAGACTCTTTTTTAAATTTGCAACTCGGTTCACTCTCTCATCTCCCTGGTATTTTTCATACTCCTCAGCATGTCTAGTTGTGTAATGACGTTTCAAATTGTATTCCTTGTGCACCGCAACTTTCTCTGTGCAAATAAGACACGTCGGGGTGCCCCCGTGCTCAAAAAATAAATATTGCATCTCCCACTTTTCCTGGAATCGTCTTTGCTCATCACTAACCTTTCTCTTCACTGCAGGCTTTGAAAAAGACATGTTTGGGGTTGTGGAATATATTTGTATTCAGCCGACGCACGGAGAATAATGTTATTTCCGCAATGTGTGTAGATCCGCTTTTCCTCCCTACAGCGACACGGCGGTCGGCGGATAATAGCCGGCAAAGTACCGGGATAGCGAGCGCAAAAAAAGTGACGGCTCCCGGAGTGTTATCCGGCGTCATAAAGAAATATATGTTCATCGTGTGAGGCAACACAAATTAAACAATAAAAAAAAAAACGGTTTGAATTGGTCCAGGTTATCGGGGACTGTTATTACTGACGTACAGGTGTCGCGGTGTGACTGCAGCCAGGCACGTAAATAAACCCTCGTCTCCATGGCAACGTTCCTGTCGCGATCACTCATTTGCCGCTTTTCCACTACACACAAAATCATCTCTGTCTGGAGCCAACGGGAGGAGGGGGGGGGCTCGCCGTGGAGTTTACAGTTATGGAAGCACAATTAGCCCCGAACGGGCGAACATCACGACTATCGTGTTTCACGTCCGTTTCGCCCGGCGACTCTCTGTCGGAGCATCAGCGCTGGGGTCCAGTGCACCACAGTTTTGTATTGTCGCTCAGTCCTTCGGCGGAGTGAAGCTACCGGACCGCTCGTCTCCCAAGCCCGTTTACAGCGGCGCCGGGGGAGGGAGCAGGGGAGAGACACAGTGACAGAGAGAGCGAGAGAGCAGGCGGGCGAGCGAGCGAGGAAGGGAGGGAGGAAGAGCGCGTGCGGGTCTAGTGGAAACAAAAGTTTCTCTGCTTGCATCACACAAGTGACGTCAATGTCCGGCCCCCGAGAGCCATATACCACACCGTGATTGGTAGATTTCTTCAGCTCCGCACACAATGCTGTCAAGCGCCATTCATATACAACTCGCGGGCCGCACTAACATTAAACTTTTATATTAAGGTGGGGGCCGCAAAATAACGTCTCGCGGGCCGCAATTGGCCCGCGGGCCGCGTGTCTGAGACCCCTGATCTAAACTGACTTATTTTTTTCTTGTCTTAGATCAATTTATTCATCTGAGAATAAGTCCGATGAAGTGGAACATGTTCCACTGATGGTAGAACCCGGGGAAGACCCAGAACACACTGAAGAAGCATGTTCCTCCACTGGGCTGGAAACACAGGGGGGTCCTCCAGAAAGAGCTGGACGATGTAACTGGGGAGAAGAAAGTATGGACCTCTCTGCTGAAGCTGCTGCCCCCGTGACAAGAATCCAGATAAACAGACCAGAGATAGCAGACGTTGAATATGAACTAATTGGACACGAGGATATTAAAGTAGATTGTTCAGTCATTCAATAGAATGTTTGAGTTTTATACAACATGAAAAATGTGTTCATAAATGATGTGTTCAGTGAACATAACATATTTCTGGCTGTTTTCATTTGCCTGTGTGTGTAGCTTAGTCTGTGATATAGAAAACAGTTTCTGTCAAAGCTTTCATTAATCTCATAAATGGCTGATCAGTTAAACATCAGCCAGGTTTGAGGATGTACTTCACTCCACAGCCGTCAGTGTTGCTTGTTCTTTCACTGCCCTTTTTGTGAGGTCACCAAATTCAGACCAGCACAGATGGACAAAACCCAACAGCACATACAAAGCCACTTGAGAAAGGCAATCATCATGGAGGTGTGTACAGTATATGTTTAGTTAGTTCCTCGTATATTGCATCATAAAAGTCTAACCGTTTACATTTTTATGTTTGACAGACTATCCGATACACAGATGTGGGCTGCAGACCAGAACCTCACGTCCATTGTCATGTGCGTGTCAATGTGTGTCAATGCGCGCGCGTGTGTCAATGTGCGTCAATGCTTGCGCGCGTGTCAATGTGCGTCAATGCTTGCGTGCGTGTCAATGCGTGTGCGTGTGTCAATATGCTTGCGCGCGTGTCAATGTGCGTCAATGCTTGCGCGCGTGTCAATGTGCGTCAATGCGCGCGTGCGTGTCAATGTGCGTCAATGCGCCCGTGCGTGTCAATGCGTGTGCGTGCGTCAATATGCGCGAGTGTCAATGTGCGTCAATGCTTGCGCGCGTGTCAATGTGAGTCAATGCGCGCGCGTGTGTCAATGTGCGTCAATGCTTGCGCGTGTCAACACACAACACACGCACGCACACATTAAACAAATGCGCACACCCACATTAAACAAACGCGCACGCACACATAAAACACACGCATGCATACACAGACATGCACTGACAAACGCACACACACACGGTGACATGCAAACATAAAACACACGCACGCACGCACACATAAAACAAACGCGGATTTTATAGGTTTGTTTGTGATCTGTAGTTATGCGTTTGTGTGCATGTCATTGGTGTGTGTGCACATGTGTCAGTGTGTGTCTGCGTGTGCGTGCGTGTGTGTGTTTTATGTGTGCATGTCACCGTGTGTGTGAGTGTGTCAGTGCATGTCTGTGTGTGCATGCGTGTGTTTTGTGTGCGTCCGCGTTTGTTTTATGAGTGCGTGCGTGCGTGTGTTTTATGTGTGCATGTCACATGAAACAAATGCGCGCACGCACACATAAAACAAATGCGCGCATGCACACATAAAACAAATGCGCGCATGCACACATAAAGCAAATGCGCGCATGCACACATAAAACAAATGCGCGCACGTCACATAAAACAAATGCGCGCATGCACACATAAAACAAATGCGCGCACGCACATATTAAAGAAATGCGCACGCGCACACAAAACAAATGCGCAAGAGCACACAAAACAAATGCGCGCGCACAGATAAAACAAATGCACACGCACACAACACACGCACGCACACATTAAACAAATGCGCACACCCACATAAAACAAACGCGCACGCACACATAAAACACACGCATGCATACACAGACATGCACTGACAAACGCACACACACACGGTGACATGCAAACATAAAACACACGCACGCACGCACACATAAAACAAACGCGGATTTTATAGGTTTGTTTGTGATCTGTAGTTATGCGTTTGTGTGCATGTCATTGGTGTGTGTGCGCATGTTTCAGTGTGTGTCTGCGTGTGCGTGCGTGTGTGTGTTTTATGTGTGCATGTCACCGTGTGTGTGCGTGTGTCAGTGCATGTCTGTGTGTGCATGCGTGTGTGTGTTTTATGTGTGCATGTCACCGTGTGTGTGCGTGTGTCAGTGCATGTCTGTGTGTGCATGCGTGTGTGTTTTATGTGTGCATGTCACTGTGTGTGTGCGTGTGTCAGTGCATGTCTGTGTGTGCATGCGTGTGTTTTGTGTGCGTCCGCGTTTGTTTTATGTGTGCGTGCGTGCGTGTGTTTTATGTGTGCATGTCACATGAAACAAATGCGCGCACGCACACATAAAACAAATGCGCGCATGCACACATAAAACAAATGCGCGCATGCACACATAAAACAAATGCGCGCGCGCGCACACAAAACACACGGATGCACACACAGACATGCACTGACACACGCACACACACACGGTGACATGCACACATAAAACAAACGCGGACGCACACAAAACAATGTGCGTCAATGCTTGCGCGTGTCAACACACAACACACGCACGCACACATTAAACAAATGCGCACACCCACATTAAACAAACGCGCACGCACACATAAAACACACGCATGCATACACAGACATGCACTGACAAACGCACACACACACGGTGACATGCAAACATAAAACACACGCACGCACGCACACATAATGCGTGTGTTTTGTGTGCGTCCGCGTTTGTTTTATGTGTGCGTGCGTGCGTGTGTTTTATGTGTGCATGTCACATGAAACAAATGCGCGCACGCACACATAAAACAAATGCGCGCATGCACACATAAAACAAATGCGCGCATGCACACATAAAGCAAATGCGCGCATGCACACATAACACAAATGCGCGCACGTCACATAAAACAAATGCGCGCACGCACACATAAAACAAATGCGCGCACGCACATATTAAAGAAATGCGCACGCGCACACAAAACAAATGCGCAAGAGCACACAAAACAAATGCGCACACCCACATAAAACAAACGCGCACGCACACATAAAACACACGCATGCATACACAGACATGCACTGACAAACGCACACACACACGGTGACATGCAAACATAAAACACACGCACGCACGCACACATAAAACAAACGCGGGTTTTATAGGTTTGTTTGTGATGTGTAGTTATGCGTTTGTGTGCATGTCATTGGTGTGTGTGCGCATGTGTCAGTGTGTGTCTGCGTGTGCGTGCGTGTGTGTGTTTTATGTGTGCATGTCACCGTGTGTGTGCGTGTGTCAGTGCATGTCTGTGTGTGCATGCGTGTGGTTTGTGTGCGTCCGCGTTTGTTTTATGTGTGCGTGCGTGCGTGTGTTTTATGTGTGCATGTCACATGAAACAAATGCGCGCACGCACACATAAAACAAATGCGCGCATGCACACATAAAACAAATGCGCGCACGTCACATAAAACAAATGCGCGCACGCACACATAAAACAAATGCGCGCACGCACATATTAAAGAAATGCGCACGCGCACACAAAACAAATGCGCAAGAGCACACAAAACAAATGCGCGCGCACAGATAAAACAAATGCACACGCACACAACACACACACGCACACATTAAACAAATGCGCACACCCACATTAAACAAACGCGCACGCACACATAAAACACACGCATGCATACACAGACATGCACTGACAAACGCACACACACACGGTGACATGCAAACATAAAACACACGCACGCACGCACGCACACATAAAACAAACGCGGATTTTATAGGTTTGTTTGTGATCTGTAGTTATGCGTTTGTGTGCATGTCATTGGTGTGTGTGCGCATGTGTCAGTGTGTGTCTGCGTGTGCGTGCGTGTGTGTGTTTTATGTGTGCATGTCACCGTGTGTGTGCGTGTGTCAGTGCATGTCTGTGTGTGCATGCGTGTGTGTGTTTTATGTGTGCATGTCACCGTGTGTGTGCGTGTGTCAGTGCATCTCTGTGTGTGCATGCGTGTGTTTTGTGTGCGTCCGCGTTTGTTTTATGTGTGCGTGCGTGCGTGTGTTTTATGTGTGCATGTCACATGAAACAAATGCGCGCACGCACACATAAAACAAATGCGCGCATGCACACATAAAACAAATGCGCGCATGCACACATAAAACAAATGCGCGCGCGCGCACACAAAACACACGGATGCACACACAGACATGCACTGACACACGCACACACACACGGTGACATGCACACATAAAACAAACGCGGACGCACACAAAACAATGTGCGTCAATGCTTGCGCGTGTCAACACACAACACACGCACGCACACATTAAACAAATGCGCACACCCACATTAAACAAACGCGCACGCACACATAAAACACACGCATGCATACACAGACATGCACTGACAAACGCACACACACACGGTGACATGCAAACATAAAACACACGCACGCACGCACACATAATGCGTGTGTTTTGTGTGCGTCCGCGTTTGTTTTATGTGTGCGTGCGTGCGTGTGTTTTATGTGTGCATGTCACATGAAACAAATGCGCGCACGCACACATAAAACAAATGCGCGCATGCACACATAAAACAAATGCGCGCATGCACACATAAAGCAAATGCGCGCATGCACACATAACACAAATGCGCGCATGCACACAACACAAATGCGCGCACGTCACATAAAACAAATGCGCGCACGCACACATAAAACAAATGCGCGCACGCACATATTAAAGAAATGCGCACGCGCACACAAAACAAATGCGCAAGAGCACACAAAACAAATGCGCGCGCACAGATAAAACAAATGCACACGCACACAACACACGCACGCACACATTAAACAAATGCGCACACCCACATAAAACAAACGCGCACGCACACATAAAACACACGCATGTATACACAGACATGCACTGACAAACGCACACACACACGGTGACATGCAAACATAAAACACACGCACGCACGCACACATAAAACAAACGCGGGTTTTATAGGTTTGTTTGTGATGTGTAGTTATGCGTTTGTGTGCATGTCATTGGTGTGTGTGCGCATGTGTCAGTGTGTGTCTGCGTGTGCGTGCGTGTGTGTGTTTTATGTGTGCATGTCACCGTGTGTGTGCGTGTGTCAGTGCATGTCTGTGTGTGCATGCGTGTGTGTGTTTTATGTGTGCATGTCACCGTGTGTGTGCGTGTGTCAGTGCATGTCTGTGTGTGCATGCGTGTGTTTTGTGTGCGTCCGCGTTTGTTTTATGTGTGCGTGCGTGCGTGTGTTTTATGTGTGCATGTCACATGAAACAAATGCGCGCACGCACACATAAAACAAATGCGCGCATGCACACATAAAACAAATGCGCGCGCGCACACAAAACACACGGATGCACACACAGACATGCACTGACACACGCACACACACACGGTGACATGCACACATAAAACAAACGCGGACGCACACAAAACAAACGCGCACGCACACATAAAACACACGCATGCATACATAGACATGCACTGACAAACGCACACACACACGGTGACATGCAAACATAAAACACACGCACGCACGAACACATAAAACAAACGCGGATTTTTTTTAGAATAGAATAGAATAGAAAAGCTTTATTCATCCCCAGAGGGGAAACACACTTTCACAACAGCGCAGATTAAAAAAAATATATATAGGTTTGTTTGTGACGTGTAGTTATGCGTTTGTGTGCATGTCACTGGTGTGTGTGCGCATGTGTCAGTGTGTGTCTGCGTGTGCGTGCGTGTGTGTGTTTTATGTGTGCATGTCACCGTGTGTGTGTGCGTGTGTCAGTGCATGTCTGTGTGTGCATGCGTGTGTTTAATGTGTGCGTGCGCGTTTGTTTTGTGTGCGTCCGCGTTTGTTTTATGTGTGCGTGCGTGCTTGTGTTTATGTGTGCATGTCACCGTGTGTGTGGGCGTGTGTCAGTGCATGTCTGTGTGTGCATGCGTGTGTTTTAGGTGTGCGTGCGCGTTTCTTTGATGTGTGCGTCCGCGTTTGTTTTATGTGTGCGTGCGTGCGTGTGTTTTATGTGTGCATGTCACCGTGTGTGTGTGCGTTTGTCAGTGCATGTCCGTGTACGCATGCGTGTGTTTTATGTGTGCGTGCGCGTTTGTTTTATGTGGGTGTGCGCATTTGTTTAATGTGTGCGTTCGTGCACAGTCAATTTCCAAGTGTCAAAAAGGAAGTGTTAATGTATTTTAACTATTTCATAGACTGGTTTAACTCTTCCAGATGTAACACAACAACAACAGGTGTAAAACGTGGCTCCTCCCCCTGCAGTGCTGTTGTCAATATCCAGAGTTAAAACCCAGGTGTTATTTATTCAGTGTAAAAAGTGAATGAACACTGTCAAGGGTCAATTTAACAATATTCAGTGTTAATATCTTAATATGCTCCGCCCATTTCAAATGATCCAGAAGTTTCTAGAGTAATTGGACCTCATGGACCACCGCCATGTTTCCATTGGTAAAGACTGTGGTAAGTCTCTCCATCTGCTGACTTATATTTAAATGAATTAAACGATGTATACAATTGTATTCACCGTGACTGTACTACCATTCGCTTTTTAGACTTCTAATGTAGATGAATTGCTATGTGGTTCACCAACATTAAGTTACATTCTATTACTTGTAATGCGGTACAGTTAACCTGCGCAGTGAACACCACGTGTAGACACTTGTAACCAATACCACTATGGATTATTGTGTATATTCGGTTTATGGTGCTCGCTCAAAACAACAGATGTATATGCTGTCTGTACATGCGCGCGCCAGTAAGTACGGTAGTTCATTCCCGCGCCACTCCCCCTCTGTCGGGCTTTAGTTTTTAGTAATGTAACCCAGCCGTTTATTTGTCGTTTTATGTTTCAATTATTTTCACTGGAAGTATATAATTAAACCCAGTTGTTATTTTCGTGTTTTATGTTTTATTACTTTTCAATGCATGTATCGCATCAAGACACTGTCGCTTTAAGACGGCCATTGTTTTTTACCTGCGTTCCACGGATGAGACGCGTGGTGTTCAGATGCTTCAGCGGCTCAGAGACTGAGACACGTGTAAGTAAGTAAGTAAGTAAGTAATATTTATTTATATAGCGCTTTTCGAGACCAGGGTCACAAAGCGCTTTAACAATCAAAAACAATACTCAAAACAGTACATACTTCAAAGATCAAGACAACACCGAGAACAACAAGTTCGAGAAATTCAAGGAAAAGCCTGAACAAATAGAAACGTCTTAAGATGTTTCTTAAAGGAGTCAGTAGACTCCATCAAGCGCAAAGAGAGAGGAAGATTGTTCCAAAGCTTAGGAGCAACAGCCTGAAAAGATTTCTCTCCTCTGGTCCTGAGCCGTGTGCGTGGAACCATCAGTAGATTCTGATCCACAGACCTCAGAGACCGAGCTGGGGTGTAAGGCTGGATCAGATCAGTGATGTAAGGAGGAGCCTGACCATGAATAGCTCTGAAAGTAAGAACCAGAATTTTAAAGTTGATCCTGAAAGAAACTGGAAGCCAGTGAAGAGTTTTAAGGATCGGAGAAATGTGAGTTCTCCTACTTGAGCGGGTCAGAATTCTCGCTGCAGAGTTCTGAATCAACTGCAGACGAGACAGCTCCTTCTTGTTAAGACATGAAAACAAACCGTTACAATAGTCCAGACGAGAAGAAACAAACGCATGGATTACAAGCTCCAGATCATGTTGTGACAACATTTTCCTAAGTTTAGAGATTTTTCTCAGTTGAAGGAAACAGTTTCTGGTCAGTTTTCTGCAGTGTTGAACAAGAGACATGTCTTTATCAAATACAACACCCAGGTTTCTCAGGCTCAGTTTGACAGACTGACCTAAGTCACCCAAGTACTGACTCAACCATGGAATCTTATCATCAGGAGCAATCACCAGAGTTTCAGTTTTGTCCACATTAAGCTGTAAAGTGTGCCAACGCTCCTGCAATTTTACTGAATACACTCGCTTATCACTCCTAGGTGAGCCTAAACAATACGTTTATATTATTGTTTATATTGCTGTGTGTAAATGAATGTTGTGTCGAAGCAGCTATTTAAGTTTTTGTGTGAAACTTGAAGCATTGTTTTATAACTTTATTCAAGTGTATATTTTCGATAGTATTTTATATTGTACTGTTTCACTTTGTTTTGAAAGTAAGTTGCACTTTATATTTTGTTATCGCGTGGTGTTCAGATGCTTCAGCGGCTCAGAGTTCACCGCATCTGTTATTTAACACGCCGATTAAACGTTCGTGCTGTTGTATGGTTAACAAGCGTTGAATGTGTTGAAGGTGCCGTAGCTAAGAATCTTGAATATTAATAAAATAAATCGCCTACCATGACCCACCAATATAGCAAACTTTTTATTGGAATATAAATATATTTTCGTCCTTCAAAATAACAAACAAAATACGTGTGTGAGTTACATTATAATTAAAAAAGCTAAGTTTTAGCGAACTAGCTCTCGTGTTAACGCACCACAGAAAGTTACATTACACGCAATGAAACATTATTTCTGAGTCTTAAAGCAATAATGATATCTTACCTCAATAGACGAGTGACGCGCACCTGATTCCGTCAAGTTATGCACAAACGTGAGGATAAAATGCGATCGATCTTTGTCAACAAGTGTGACGTCATCATCCGGAAGTTGCGTATGCGGCAATTTGAAAACTTTTTAGCTGACGCTAAATTTAAACTAAACTTAACTCGGTCTTTATACAAGCACGCATCTACTATTGTATTCATGGCGCTTTTAAACAAACAAGCACAATATCTCATTGTATTCCTGTGGTGTGACGTCACCGCTGCAGGATCAGTTGATTAGCATGTGTGACGTCACCCCTGCAGACTCGCGATTAATGTTGACAAACGTCACGTAGACGCTCATAATCGCAGCTAAATAAAAAGAAAACATATGTCCATAAACGCAATCTCAATGAAAGCTTCTATTTTCATAGAAAAGCGCACCGGATTATAAAGAGGATCAAGCGAAATAGCACAGACTTTATTTTACTCATTCATAAAACAATGTCAACATTATGGAGTTGAAACACCTAAAAATATACAATATAGTCACTTTTACAGGACCTTTTAAGCATGTTTTAATCCGCGAGAGCTTCTTGACTTCCGCGATGCGTAAACAATCCAAGCTCCAAAAAATTAAAATTAAGCATTTTTACCGATTTATATTCACTCTGTACCTCCTTAAAGTGGTTTGAGGTCGTTAAGCACAATCAGGATTAGAATCACACTGTTGACATTAAACATTTCAAATGAGCTTCATAGTTGTAGAATTACGGTAGCCAAATGAAACAGCGACACGTCACGTTACCAAGGCAACGAAGAGATGGGCGACGCGTCAAATGTAACCCGGGTCGTTTGAATCCGACGTCGGGGGGTGCTCTGTATAATACTGGGTGACCCGTGCGTGTCAATGCGTGCGCGCGTGTCAATGTGCGTCAATACGTGTGTGTCAATGTGCGTCAATGTGCGTCAATACGTGTGTGTGTGTCAATGTGCGTCAATGCGTGCGGGTGTGTCAATGCGTATAGACGTGTGTTTATATGTGTGTACATATATGTGTGTATGTGTATAGACGTGTGTGTGTATATATGTGTGTGTATGTGTATAGACGTGTGTGTGTATATATATGTGTGTATGTGTATAGACGTGTGTGTGTATATATGTGTGTGTATAGACGTGTGTGTATATATATGTGTCTATGTGTATAGACGTGTGTGTATATGTGTGTATGTGTATAGACGTGTGTGTGTGTGTGTATATATATATATACGTGTGTGTGTTTATATATGTGTGTATGTGTATAGACGTGTGTGTGTATATATATGTGTGTATATGTGTGTATGTGTATAGACGTGTGTGTGTGTATATGTGTGTATGTGTATAGACGTGTGTGTATATATATGTGTGTATATGTGTGTATGTGTATAGACGTGTGTGTATATATATGTGTGTATGTGTATAGACGTGTGTGTGTATATGTATATGTGTATAGACGTGTGTGTGTGTGTGTGTGTGTATATACTGTATATATATTGTAACGATCCTGTTTGTTCTGTTCATTAATGTTGCGGGCACTTTAAGAAGGTGAGTCTGTGCGCATGCGCAGTTGTTGTTAGAGAGATTTCGCGTTCAACTAGTGGTGTGAAGAACGAGCGGCGTTGGTTGTGGCCGAAACAATAACCTCTCTGTGAGTACAGCGAACAAAGAAACAATATCTGTGCAAGACAACCGTCTGGTCATGTGTGGAGGACCAAACGTTACATTGGTGTCAGAAGCGACTTTTTCGGACCTGCTCCTGAGGCGAAGCTAACGGTTATTAGCAACGAACTTTGCTAACGAACGTCCCCGGTATGTACGGGAAAGTGAAGAGCGAAAGTGAGGAGATGGACGTTGGTGCGAGACGACGGGACCATGCTCAACAGTTAAGAGACGCTGTGTTACAACTCTCAGAAGAAGAATGTGCGTCAATGCGTGCGCCAATGTGCAGCAACTGGGCTTCATCAAGTATCAAACAGATCACACATCACACCTACCATGATTTTGTTCAATGAGATGAAAACTTATTTGATGTTCAATCCAGTGTTCAGGTTGACTTCAGTGCTTATGTTTTAGTAGAAGTGAAGCTGTGGTGCTTTAGTTTAATACATGGACACAGCACTAAACTTTGTTGTTGGTTGTTAGTTGTTTTTTTAGATTTTGGGATCAACCGTCACTTTTTAGTAATGGGAGAATTATTTCTCTGCACTGTGCGAGTCGTCCCAGAGCCATTGTTCAGCCTGAAGCCAATACGTTTTTAGGTTGAAAAGTTTGCCCCCCTGAAAAAATGTAATGCCCCCCCTTAAATGTTTTTCTGCAGCCGGGTCTGTCAGTGTTATACTAGATCCACTCAGTATAAACTGTTGTCAACATTGAAGTCAAATCATCTCCAGAAATGATACTTTGTGATGAAGTCTTAATGTTAAAAGAGACAAATGTAATAATATCTTTAATGAATCAATTCATGTACATTTATATCAAACCTGCTATTCCCTGCATGATGGGATCAGAAACACTAGAATTCTACTTTCTCGGGACGTTTTAGATTTACAACGACGACATCATTAAAAGTGTGAACTGCAGTCACACTGCAAGTTTATGTCCATAATCCTTAGATATTCTCTCCAAATGAGAACAATTTAACAGAAGAGTTTAACATTACCTTGGCTGTAGTCATGCTCTGTAGACAGAAGCTTCACCTGCACAGGTGATCTCATTAGCTCGTCCTGTCTCTCCACCTGCACGCAAAGCAACTTGTACTCTCTGCTGCCCTCTAGTGTTGCTAAAACGATTTATTATGTCCAATAAACAAACCTACAGAAAGACTTAACAGTGTGGGTCTTTCTTTTTATTTCAAGGGTCCCCATTTTATCTCAAACATCAATATAGCTAATATTTAACACTAATTGGTAAATATCAAACATGTATGCTTCATTACAGTTGAAACAATTGTTCTCTGGTAACAAATATTTATCATTAAACATGTGTGTTCATGTATGATCCATGGCACTCATCATGATGGACAAATATGATGGAAAAACATTCTATTAGTGTCAGTACAGTACACGAGGTTGGAAATCAACCACGCATTTGCGCATGCGTTGTCCACCTACAAGGAGGTTTATAACGGTCAGACGCGGAAGAATCTACGAAACTATCACTGATAGATTCTCAAAAATCATCTGATATTAAATGATCTTTTCTCTCAAGGATAAGGATGTTGAAGGAGTGACGTCACAGTGTCCACTGTTGAAGGATAAGGATGTTGAGTGTCCAGCTGGAAGGAGCACAGGTACATGTTGTGGTTTATTAAAGTCTCTTTTCATTTTATTGACATCGGTAAATGTAACGCTAAGTTTAAGTGAAGGTATCAAGACCTGTCGCCCTTCCCAGCTATCTTCTAAATAATCCACGGAGGAAAAATTCAGAAAAAAAAGTCTTATATAGATCCAGAGCGGTCCGTAATAGGAACAAAAAAACAAAACAGGCACTCGGGGCGAAGGCAGGGCACTTCTGGAGATCGGGGTCCCAACAGCAACTAAAACAAAAAGACAAAAGGACTCACTTGAGTAAATAAAAGTGCTGACAACGTCAGGAGTATCCAAAGGATTATCCAGTTGTGATTCAAAGGCGAGGAGCGAGATCGAAAGGACAGCCAACCTGGTCTGGAAACGCAATACTCTGGCGAGTTCTTCCGGGTAGAGACGCTCCTTATCAATGGGAAGAACCCGCCACTCCATCATCCCCAGCCGCGCACCTGCCAGCGTCTGTCACTCAAAACACAGGACACATGAAAACGGAAAACCACCTTCAAAATAAAACAAAAGAACATAAGCATGACACTTGTATGTTGATTCTATCAAATGTATTCTGCCTATTTTAAATGTTGACCTTTTTTCTTATAAGAGTAACTGTCAGGAGTCTTGATGTAAAACGTCACTCAAATGTGTAATTTATTTATTTCTCTCACAGGATTCAGAGTCAATGTTCATTGCACAGAATTTCCATCTCCGTCCTGCACTGTCTGTGATGATGGAACTTACATGGACAAATTGAACCGAGAGAAACATGGTTTCAAGTGTCTCGTCTGTACTGAAGGTAAAGTTTGTTCTTCACTAGAATGATGAGTTGGTCAGTATGTAGATGTGATGTAGAATTTGTTATTGACTAACAGGACTGAGAGAGATCAGATCCTGTACCTTCACAGCAAACACCAAGTGTGAACCTCTGGAGGGTTTTTTCTGTGTGGACGGCTCAGTGGACACATGTGTGGCAGCACAGCAACACTCCACATGTGAACCAGGACAGTTCATCATCAGAGCAGGCGAGTTTCACATCCAACATGTGAAATGCAAGAGTGCAGAAACTATAAGACACACACAATGTTCTTCACAGGAACGTCCTCCACAGACACTGAGTGTGGAACCTGCAGTGAAGGAACATTTTCAAATGGAACGTTCACGTCATGTCAGGATCACAAACAGTGAGTGAAGCTTCACAAATGTTTGCTCCAGATGTTTTCTTCTAAACTGTCTCCACTTGTCTTTGTAGATGTTCAACATATCTACGAGAAGGAACTATTTCTTCTGACTCTGTATGTCGAGAAGGTTTGACACCAGGAGAAGTGGCTGGAATTATTGTTGCTGTGATCGTTCTACTGATCACATGTTCTGTAGTTTATTGGTATAAAAAAAGAAAAAGAGGTAAAAAACAAATGCATTCATAAAAATCACATTATTATATTGATTTGTGTTTATCTGGAGTCATTTCCTTGAATTATTTTTCTCCTTAACCAGATGGAAAAGAGTTCAAGAGAAGAAGGAAGGTATGTAAGAATGTTTTTTAGTCATTTATCAAAGTGATTTAATGTTTAAATGTAATGTTGATTAATTTTGCAAATGTCATCACTTGTACAATTAAAATGAATGTCAATTTTGGTTTAATATCTTCAGCACTGCAGTATTTGTGCATCAGAGAAACGATCATTATTTCTTATTAGGAGGTGGCAGTGGGAATGAATGAATGTATGGATTCAACGGAGCATCCGTGAGAATTTCAATTAGTTTGAGCTTTTTTTTTAATCTAAACTGACTTATTTTTTTCTTGTCTTAGATCAATTTATTCATCTGAGAATAAGTCCGATGAAGTGGAACATGTTCCACTGATGGTAGAACCCGGGGAAGACCCAGAACACACTGAAGAAGCATGTTCCTCCACTGGGCTGGAAACACAGGGGGGTCCTCCAGAAAGAGCTGGACGATGTAACTGGGGAGAAGAAAGTATGGACCTCTCTGCTGAAGCTGCTGCCCCCGTGACAAGAATCCAGATAAACAGACCAGAGATAGCAGACGTTGAATATGAACTAATTGGACACGAGGATATTAAAGTAGATTGTTCAGTCATTCAATAGAATGTTTGAGTTTTATACAACATGAAAAATGTGTTCATAAATGATGTGTTCAGTGAACATAACATATTTCTGGCTGTTTTCATTTGCCTGTGTGTGTAGCTTAGTCTGTGATATAGAAAACAGTTTCTGTCAAAGCTTTCATTAATCTCATAAATGGCTGATCAGTTAAACATCAGCCAGGTTTGAGGATGTACTTCACTCCACAGCCGTCAGTGTTGCTTGTTCTTTCACTGCCCTTTTTGTGAGGTCACCAAATTCAGACCAGCACAGATGGACAAAACCCAACAGCACATACAAAGCCACTTGAGAAAGGCAATCATCATGGAGGTGTGTACAGTATATGTTTAGTTAGTTCCTCGTATATTGCATCATAAAAGTCTAACCGTTTACATTTTTATGTTTGACAGACTATCCGATACACAGATGTGGGCTGCAGACCAGAACCTCACGTCCATTGTCATGTGCGTGTCAATGTGTGTCAATGCGCGCGTGTGTCAATGTGCGTCAATGCTTGCGCGCGTGTCAATGTGCGTCAATGCTTGCGTGCGTGTCAATGCGTGTGCGTGTGTCAATATGCTTGCGCGCGTGTCAATGTGCGTCAATGCTTGCGCGCGTGTCAATGTGCGTCAATGCGCGCGTGCGTGTCAATGTGCGTCAATGCGCCCGTGCGTGTCAATGCGTGTGCGTGCGTCAATATGCGCGCGAGTGTCAATGTGCGTCAATGCTTGCGCGCGTGTCAATGTGAGTCAATGCTTGCGCGTGTGTCAATGTGCGTCAATGCTTGCGCGTGTCAACACACAACACACGCACGCACACATTAAACAAATGCGCACACCCACATTAAACAAACGCGCACGCACACATAAAACACACGCATGCATACACAGACATGCACTGACAAACGCACACACACACGGTGACATGCAAACATAAAACACACGCACGCACGCACACATAAAACAAACGCGGATTTTATAGGTTTGTTTGTGATCTGTAGTTATGCGTTTGTGTGCATGTCATTGGTGTGTGTGCGCATGTGTCAGTGTGTGTCTGCGTGTGCGTGCGTGTGTGTGTTTTATGTGTGCATGTCACCGTGTGTGTGAGTGTGTCAGTGCATGTCTGTGTGTGCATGCGTGTGTTTTGTGTGCGTCCGCGTTTGTTTTATGAGTGCGTGCGTGCGTGTGTTTTATGTGTGCATTACACATGAAACAAATGCGCGCACGCACACATAAAACAAATGCGCGCATGCACACATAAAACAAATGCGCGCATGCACACATAAAGCAAATGCGCGCATGCACACATAAAACAAATGCGCGCACGTCACATAAAACAAATGCGCGCACGCACACATAAAACAAATGCGCGCACGCACATATTAAAGAAATGCGCACGCGCACACAAAACAAATGCGCAAGAGCACACAAAACAAATGCGCGCGCACAGATAAAACAAATGCACACGCACACAACACACGCACGCACACATTAAACAAATGCGCACACCCACATTAAACAAACGCGCACGCACACATAAAACACACGCATGCATACACAGACATGCACTGACAAACGCACACACACACGGTGACATGCAAACATAAAACACACGCACGCACGCACACATAAAACAAACGCGGGTTTTATAGGTTTGTTTGTGATGTGTAGTTATGCGTTTGTGTGCATGTCATTGGTGTGTGTGCGCATGTGTCAGTGTGTGTCTGCGTGTGCGTGCGTGTGTGTGTTTTATGTGTGCATGTCACCGTGTGTGTGCGTGTGTCAGTGCATGTCTGTGTGTGCATGCGTGTGTTTTGTGTGCGTCCGCGTTTGTTTTATGTGTGCGTGCGTGCGTGTGTTTTATGTGTGCATGTCACATGAAACAAATGCGCGCACGCACACATAAAACAAATGCGCGCATGCACACATAAAACAAATGCGCGCATGCACACATAAAACAAATGCGCGCATGCACACATAAAGCAAATGCGCGCATGCACACATAAAACAAATGCGCGCACGTCACATAAAACAAATGCGCGCACGCACACATAAAACAAATGCGCGCACGCACATATTAAAGAAATGCGCACGCGCACACAAAACAAATGCGCAAGAGCACACAAAACAAATGCGCGCGCACAGATAAAACAAATGCACACGCACACAACACACACACGCACACATTAAACAAATGCGCACACCCACATTAAACAAACGCGCACGCACACATAAAACACACGCATGCATACACAGACATGCACTGACAAACGCACACACACACGGTGACATGCAAACATAAAACACACGCACGCACGCACGCACACATAAAACAAACGCGGATTTTATAGGTTTGTTTGTGATCTGTAGTTATGCGTTTGTGTGCATGTCATTGGTGTGTGTGCGCATGTGTCAGTGTGTGTCTGCGTGTGCGTGCGTGTGTGTGTTTTATGTGTGCATGTCACCGTGTGTGTGCGTGTGTCAGTGCATGTCTGTGTGTGCATGCGTGTGTGTGTTTTATGTGTGCATGTCACCGTGTGTGTGCGTGTGTCAGTGCATCTCTGTGTGTGCATGCGTGTGTTTTGTGTGCGTCCGCGTTTGTTTTATGTGTGCGTGCGTGCGTGTGTTTTATGTGTGCATGTCACATGAAACAAATGCGCGCACGCACACATAAAACAAATGCGCGCATGCACACATAAAACAAATGCGCGCATGCACACATAAAACAAATGCGCGCGCGCGCACACAAAACACACGGATGCACACACAGACATGCACTGACACACGCACACACACACGGTGACATGCACACATAAAACAAACGCGGACGCACACAAAACAATGTGCGTCAATGCTTGCGCGTGTCAACACACAACACACGCACGCACACATTAAACAAATGCGCACACCCACATTAAACAAACGCGCACGCACACATAAAACACACGCATGCATACACAGACATGCACTGACAAACGCACACACACACGGTGACATGCAAACATAAAACACACGCACGCACGCACACATAATGCGTGTGTTTTGTGTGCGTCCGCGTTTGTTTTATGTGTGCGTGCGTGCGTGTGTTTTATGTGTGCATGTCACATGAAACAAATGCGCGCACGCACACATAAAACAAATGCGCGCATGCACACATAAAACAAATGCGCGCATGCACACATAAAGCAAATGCGCGCATGCACACATAACACAAATGCGCGCATGCACACATAACACAAATGCGCGCACGTCACATAAAACAAATGCGCGCACGCACACATAAAACAAATGCGCGCACGCACATATTAAAGAAATGCGCACGCGCACACAAAACAAATGCGCAAGAGCACACAAAACAAATGCGCGCGCACAGATAAAACAAATGCACACGCACACAACACACGCACGCACACATTAAACAAATGCGCACACCCACATAAAACAAACGCGCACGCACACATAAAACACACGCATGCATACACAGACATGCACTGACAAACGCACACACACACGGTGACATGCAAACATAAAACACACGCACGCACGCACACATAAAACAAACGCGGGTTTTATAGGTTTGTTTGTGATGTGTAGTTATGCGTTTGTGTGCATGTCATTGGTGTGTGTGCGCATGTGTCAGTGTGTGTCTGCGTGTGCGTGCGTGTGTGTGTTTTATGTGTGCATGTCACCGTGTGTGTGCGTGTGTCAGTGCATGTCTGTGTGTGCATGCGTGTGTGTGTTTTATGTGTGCATGTCACCGTGTGTGTGCGTGTGTCAGTGCATGTCTGTGTGTGCATGCGTGTGTTTTGTGTGCGTCCGCGTTTGTTTTATGTGTGCGTGCGTGCGTGTGTTTTTATGTGTGCATGTCACATGAAACAAATGCGCGCACGCACACATAAAACAAATGCGCGCATGCACACATAAAACAAATGCGCGCATGCACACATAAAACAAATGCGCGCGCGCACACAAAACACACGGATGCACACACAGACATGCACTGACACACGCACACACACACGGTGACATGCACACATAAAACAAACGCGGACGCACACAAAACAAACGCGCACGCACACATAAAACACACGCATGCATACATAGACATGCACTGACAAACGCACACACACACGGTGACATGCAAACATAAAACACACGCACGCACGAACACATAAAACAAACGCGGATTTTTTTTAGAATAGAATAGAATAGAAAAGCTTTATTCATCCCCAGAGGGGAAACACACTTTCACAACAGCGCAGATTAAAAAAAATATATATAGGTTTGTTTGTGATGTGTAGTTATGCGTTTGTGTGCATGTCACTGGTGTGTGTGCGCATGTGTCAGTGTGCGTCTGCGTGTGCGTGCGTGTGTGTGTTTTATGTGTGCATGTCACCGTGTGTGTGTGCGTGTGTCAGTGCATGTCTGTGTGTGCATGCGTGTGTTTAATGTGTGCGTGCGCGTTTGTTTTGTGTGCGTCCGCGTTTGTTTTATGTGTGCGTGCGTGCGTGTGTTTATGTGTGCATGTCACCGTGTGTGTGGGCGTGTGTCAGTGCATGTCTGTGTGTGCATGCGTGTGTTTTAGGTGTGCGTGCGCGTTTCTTTGATGTGTGCGTCCGCGTGTGTTTTATGTGTGCGTGCGCGTTTGTTTTATGTGGGTGTGCGCATTTGTTTAATGTGTGCGTTCGTGCACAGTAAATTTCCAAGTGTCAAAAAGGAAGTGTTAATGTATTTTAACTATTTCATAGACTGGTTTAACTCTTCCAGATGTAACACAACAACAACAGGTGTAAAACGTGGCTCCTCCCCCTGCAGTGCTGTTGTCAATATCCAGAGTTAAAACCCAGGTGTTATTTATTCAGTGTAAAAAGTGAATGAACACTGTCAAGGGTCAATTTAACAATATTCAGTGTTAATATCTTAATATGCTCCGCCCATTTCAAATGATCCAGAAGTTTCTAGAGTAATTGGACCTCATGGACCACCGCCATGTTTCCATTGGTAAAGACTGTGGTAAGTCTCTCCATCTGCTGACTTATATTTAAATGAATTAAACGATTTATACAATTGTATTCACCGTGACTGTACTACCATTCGCTTTTTAGACTTCTAATGTAGATGAATTGCTATGTGGTTCACCAACATTAAGTTACATTCTATTACTTGTAATGCGGTACAGTTAACCTGCGCAGTGAACACCACGTGTAGACACTTGTAACCAATACCACTATGGATTATTGTGTATATTCGGTTTATGGTGCTCGCTCAAAACAACAGATGTATATGCTGTCTGTACATGCGCGCGCCAGTAAGTACGGTAGTTCATTCCCGCGCCACTCCCCCTCTGTCAGGCTTTAGTTTTTAGTAATGTAACCCAGCCGTTTATTTGTCGTTTTATGTTTCAATTATTTTCACTGGAAGTATATAATTAAACCCAGTTGTTATTTTCGTGTTTTATGTTTTATTACTTTTCAATGCATGTATCGCATCAAGACACTGTCGCTTTAAGACGGCCATTGTTTTTTACCTGCGTTCCACGGATGAGACGCGTGGTGTTCAGATGCTTCAGCGGCTCAGAGACTGAGACACGTGTAAGTAAGTAAGTAAGTAAGTAATATTTATTTATATAGCGCTTTTTGAGACCAGGGTCACAAAGCGCTTTAACAATCAAAAACAATACTCAAAACAGTACATACTTCAAAGATCAAGACAACACCGAGAACAACAAGTTCGAGAAATTCAAGGAAAAGCCTGAACAAATAGAAACGTCTTAAGATGTTTCTTAAAGGAGTCAGTAGACTCCATCAAGCGCAAAGAGAGAGGAAGATTGTTCCAAAGCTTAGGAGCAACAGCCTGAAAAGATTTCTCTCCTCTGGTCCTGAGCCGTGTGCGTGGAACCATCAGTAGATTCTGATCCACAGACCTCAGAGACCGAGCTGGGGTGTAAGGCTGGATCAGATCAGTGATGTAAGGAGGAGCCTGACCATGAATAGCTCTGAAAGTAAGAACCAGAATTTTAAAGTTGATCCTGAAAGAAACTGGAAGCCAGTGAAGAGTTTTAAGGATCGGAGAAATGTGAGTTCTCCTACTTGAGCGGGTCAGAATTCTCGCTGCAGAGTTCTGAATCAACTGCAGACGAGACAGCTCCTTCTTGTTAAGACATGAAAACAAACCGTTACAATAGTCCAGACGAGAAGAAACAAACGCATGGATTACAAGCTCCAGATCATGTTGTGACAACATTTTCCTAAGTTTAGAGATTTTTCTCAGTTGAAGGAAACAGTTTCTGGTCAGTTTTCTGCAGTGTTGAACAAGAGACATGTCTTTATCAAATACAACACCCAGGTTTCTCAGGCTCAGTTTGACAGACTGACCTAAGTCACCCAAGTACTGACTCAACCATGGAATCTTATCATCAGGAGCAATCACCAGAGTTTCAGTTTTGTCCACATTAAGCTGTAAAGTGTGCCAACGCTCCTGCAATTTTACTGAATACACTCGCTTATCACTCCTAGGTGAGCCTAAACAATACGTTTATATTATTGTTTATATTGCTGTGTGTAAATGAATGTTGTGTCGAAGCAGCTATTTAAGTTTTTGTGTGAAACTTGAAGCATTGTTTTATAACTTTATTCAAGTGTATATTTTCGATAGTATTTTATATTGTACTGTTTCACTTTGTTTTGAAAGTAAGTTGCACTTTATATTTTGTTATCGTTTGGTGTTCAGATGCTTCAGCGGCTCAGAGTTCACCGCATCTGTTATTTAACACGCCGATTAAACGTTCGTGCTGTTGTATGGTTAACAAGCGTTGAATGTGTTGAAGGTGCCGTAGCTAAGAATCTTGAATATTAATAAAATAAATCGCCTACCATGACCCACCAATATAGCAAACTTTTTATTGGAATATAAATATATTTTCGTCCTTCAAAATAACAAACAAAATACGTGTGTGAGTTACATTATAATTAAAAAAGCTACGTTTTAGCGAACTAGCTCTCGTGTTAACGCACCACAGAAAGTTACATTACACGCAATGAAACATTATTTCTGAGTCTTAAAGCAATAATGATATCTTACCTCAATAGACGAGTGACGCGCACCTGATTCCGTCAAGTTATGCACAAACGTGAGGATAAAATGCGATCGATCTTTGTCAACAAGTGTGACGTCATCATCCGGAAGTTGCGTATGCGGCAATTTGAAAACTTTTTAGCTGACGCTAAATTTAAACTAAACTTAACTCGGTCTTTATACAAGCACGCATCTACTATTGTATTCATGGCGCTTTTAAACAAACAAGCACAATATCTCATTGTATTCCTGTGGTGTGACGTCACCGCTGCAGGATCAGTTGATTAGCATGTGTGACGTCACCCCTGCAGACTCGCGATTAATGTTGACAAACGTCACGTAGACGCTCATAATCGCAGCTAAATAAAAAGAAAACATATGTCCATAAACGCAATCTCAATGAAAGCTTCTATTTTCATAGAAAAGCGCACCGGATTATAAAGAGGATCAAGCGAAATAGCACAGACTTTATTTTACTCATTCATAAAACAATGTCAACATTATGGAGTTGAAACACCTAAAAATATACAATATAGTCACTTTTACAGGACCTTTTAAGCATGTTTTAATCCGCGAGAGCTTCTTGACTTCCGCGATGCGTAAACAATCCAAGCTCCAAAAAATTAAAATTAAGCATTTTTACCGATTTATATTCACTCTGTACCTCCTTAAAGTGGTTTGAGGTCGTTAAGCACAATCAGGATTAGAATCACACTGTTGACATTAAACATTTCAAATGAGCTTCATAGTTGTAGAATTACGGTAGCCAAATGAAACAGCGACACGTCACGTTACCAAGGCAACGAAGAGATGGGCGACGCGTCAAATGTAACCCGGGTCGTTTGAATCCGACGTCGGGGGGTGCTCTGTATAATACTGGGTGACCCGTGCGTGTCAATGCGTGCGCGCGTGTCAATGTGCGTCAATACGTGTGTGTCAATGTGCGTCAATGTGCGTCAATACGTGTGTGTGTGTCAATGTGCGTCAATGCGTGCGGGTGTGTCAATGCGTATAGACGTGTGTTTATATGTGTGTACATATATGTGTGTATGTGTATAGACGTGTGTGTGTATATATGTGTGTGTATGTGTATAGACGTGTGTGTGTATATATATGTGTGTATGTGTATAGACGTGTGTGTGTATATATGTGTGTGTATAGACGTGTGTGTATATATATGTGTCTATGTGTATAGACGTGTGTGTATATGTGTGTATGTGTATAGACGTGTGTGTGTGTGTGTATATATATATATACGTGTGTGTGTTTATATATGTGTGTATGTGTATAGACGTGTGTGTGTATATATATGTGTGTATATGTGTGTATGTGTATAGACGTGTGTGTGTGTATATGTGTGTATGTGTATAGACGTGTGTGTATATATATGTGTGTATATGTGTGTATGTGTATAGACGTGTGTGTATATATATGTGTGTATGTGTATAGACGTGTGTGTGTATATGTATATGTGTATAGACGTGTGTGTGTGTGTGTGTGTGTATATACTGTATATATATTGTAACGATCCTGTTTGTTCTGTTCATTAATGTTGCGGGCACTTTAAGAAGGTGAGTCTGTGCGCATGCGCAGTTGTTGTTAGAGAGATTTCGCGTTCAACTAGTGGTGTGAAGAACGAGCGGCGTTGGTTGTGGCCGAAACAATAACCTCTCTGTGAGTACAGCGAACAAAGAAACAATATCTGTGCAAGACAACCGTCTGGTCATGTGTGGAGGACCAAACGTTACATTGGTGTCAGAAGCGACTTTTTCGGACCTGCTCCTGAGGCGAAGCTAACGGTTATTAGCAACGAACTTTGCTAACGAACGTCCCCGGTATGTACGGGAAAGTGAAGAGCGAAAGTGAGGAGATGGACGTTGGTGCGAGACGACGGGACCATGCTCAACAGTTAAGAGACGCTGTGTTACAACTCTCAGAAGAAGAATGTGCGTCAATGCGTGCGCCAATGTGCAGCAACTGGGCTTCATCAAGTATCAAACAGATCACACATCACACCTACCATGATTTTGTTCAATGAGATGAAAACTTATTTGATGTTCAATCCAGTGTTCAGGTTGACTTCAGTGCTTATGTTTTAGTAGAAGTGAAGCTGTGGTGCTTTAGTTGAATACATGGACACAGCACTAAACTTTGTTGTTGGTTGTTAGTTGTTTTTTTAGATTTTGGGATCAACCGTCACTTTTTAGTAATGGGAGAATTATTTCTCTGCACTGTGCGAGTCGTCCCAGAGCCATTGTTCAGCCTGAAGCCAATACGTTTTTAGGTTGAAAAGTTTGCCCCCCTGAAAAAATGTAATGCCCCCCCTTAAATGTTTTTCTGCAGCCGGGTCTGTCAGTGTTATACTAGATCCACTCAGTATAAACTGTTGTCAACATTGAAGTCAAATCATCTCCAGAAATGATACTTTGTGATGAAGTCTTAATGTTAAAAGAGACAAATGTAATAATATCTTTAATGAATCAATTCATGTACATTTATATCAAACCTGCTATTCCCTGCATGATGGGATCAGAAACACTAGAATTCTACTTTCTCGGGACGTTTTAGATTTACAACGACGACATCATTAAAAGTGTGAACTGCAGTCACACTGCAAGTTTATGTCCATAATCCTTAGATATTCTCTCCAAATGAGAACAATTTAACAGAAGAGTTTAACATTACCTTGGCTGTAGTCATGCTCTGTAGACAGAAGCTTCACCTGCACAGGTGATCTCATTAGCTCGTCCTGTCTCTCCACCTGCACGCAAAGCAACTTGTACTCTCTGCTGCCCTCTAGTGTTGCTAAAACGATTTATTATGTCCAATAAACAAACCTACAGAAAGACTTAACAGTGTGGGTCTTTCTTTTTATTTCAAGGGTCCCCATTTTATCTCAAACATCAATATAGCTAATATTTAACACTAATTGGTAAATATCAAACATGTATGCTTCATTACAGTTGAAACAATTGTTCTCTGGTAACAAATATTTATCATTAAACATGTGTGTTCATGTATGATCCATGGCACTCATCATGATGGACAAATATGATGGAAAAACATTCTATTAGTGTCAGTACAGTACACGAGGTTGGAAATCAACCACGCATTTGCGCATGCGTTGTCCACCTACAAGGAGGTTTATAACGGTCAGACGCGGAAGAATCTACGAAACTATCACTGATAGATTCTCAAAAATCATCTGATATTAAATGATCTTTTCTCTCAAGGATAAGGATGTTGAAGGAGTGACGTCACAGTGTCCACTGTTGAAGGATAAGGATGTTGAGTGTCCAGCTGGAAGGAGCACAGGTACATGTTGTGGTTTATTAAAGTCTCTTTTCATTTTATTGACATCGGTAAATGTAACGCTAAGTTTAAGTGAAGGTATCAAGACCTGTCGCCCTTCCCAGCTATCTTCTAAATAATCCACGGAGGAAAAATTCAGAAAAAAAAGTCTTATATAGATCCAGAGCGGTCCGTAATAGGAACAAAAAAACAAAACAGGCACTCGGGGCGAAGGCAGGGCACTTCTGGAGATCGGGGTCCCAACAGCAACTAAAACAAAAAGACAAAAGGACTCACTTGAGTAAATAAAAGTGCTGACAACGTCAGGAGTATCCAAAGGATTATCCAGTTGTGATTCAAAGGCGAGGAGCGAGATCGAAAGGACAGCCAACCTGGTCTGGAAACGCAATACTCTGGCGAGTTCTTCCGGGTAGAGACGCTCCTTATCAATGGGAAGAACCCGCCACTCCATCATCCCCAGCCGCGCACCTGCCAGCGTCTGTCACTCAAAACACAGGACACATGAAAACGGAAAACCACCTTCAAAATAAAACAAAAGAACATAAGCATGACACTTGTATGTTGATTCTATCAAATGTATTCTGCCTATTTTAAATGTTGACCTTTTTTCTTATAAGAGTAACTGTCAGGAGTCTTGATGTAAAACGTCACTCAAATGTGTCATTTATTTATTTCTCTCACAGGATTCAGAGTCAATGTTCATTGCACAGAATTTCCATCTCCGTCCTGCACTGTCTGTGATGATGGAACTTACATGGACAAATTGAACCGAGAGAAACATGGTTTCAAGTGTCTCGTCTGTACTGAAGGTAAAGTTTGTTCTTCACTAGAATGATGAGTTGGTCAGTATGTAGATGTGATGTAGAATTTGTTATTGACTAACAGGACTGAGAGAGATCAGATCCTGTACCTTCACAGCAAACACCAAGTGTGAACCTCTGGAGGGTTTTTTCTGTGTGGACGGCTCAGTGGACACATGTGTGGCAGCACAGCAACACTCCACATGTGAACCAGGACAGTTCATCATCAGAGCAGGCGAGTTTCACATCCAACATGTGAAATGCAAGAGTGCAGAAACTATAAGACACACACAATGTTCTTCACAGGAACGTCCTCCACAGACACTGAGTGTGGAACCTGCAGTGAAGGAACATTTTCAAATGGAACGTTCACGTCATGTCAGGATCACAAACAGTGAGTGAAGCTTCACAAATGTTTGCTCCAGATGTTTTCTTCTAAACTGTCTCCACTTGTCTTTGTAGATGTTCAACATATCTACGAGAAGGAACTATTTCTTCTGACTCTGTATGTCGAGAAGGTTTGACACCAGGAGAAGTGGCTGGAATTATTGTTGCTGTGATCGTTCTACTGATCACATGTTCTGTAGTTTATTGGTATAAAAAAAGAAAAAGAGGTAAAAAACAAATGCATTCATAAAAATCACATTATTATATTGATTTGTGTTTATCTGGAGTCATTTCCTTGAATTATTTTTCTCCTTAACCAGATGGAAAAGAGTTCAAGAGAAGAAGGAAGGTATGTAAGAATGTTTTTTAGTCATTTATCAAAGTGATTTAATGTTTAAATGTAATGTTGATTAATTTTGCAAATGTCATCACTTGTACAATTAAAATGAATGTCAATTTTGGTTTAATATCTTCAGCACTGCAGTATTTGTGCATCAGAGAAACGATCATTATTTCTTATTAGGAGGTGGCAGTGGGAATGAATGAATGTATGGATTCAACGGAGCATCCGTGAGAATTTCAATTAGTTTGAGCTTTTTTTTTAATCTAAACTGACTTATTTTTTTCTTGTCTTAGATCAATTTATTCATCTGAGAATAAGTCCGATGAAGTGGAACATGTTCCACTGATGGTAGAACCCGGGGAAGACCCAGAACACACTGAAGAAGCATGTTCCTCCACTGGGCTGGAAACACAGGGGGGTCCTCCAGAAAGAGCTGGACGATGTAACTGGGGAGAAGAAAGTATGGACCTCTCTGCTGAAGCTGCTGCCCCCGTGACAAGAATCCAGATAAACAGACCAGAGATAGCAGACGTTGAATATGAACTAATTGGACACGAGGATATTAAAGTAGATTGTTCAGTCATTCAATAGAATGTTTGAGTTTTATACAACATGAAAAATGTGTTCATAAATGATGTGTTCAGTGAACATAACATATTTCTGGCTGTTTTCATTTGCCTGTGTGTGTAGCTTAGTCTGTGATATAGAAAACAGTTTCTGTCAAAGCTTTCATTAATCTCATAAATGGCTGATCAGTTAAACATCAGCCAGGTTTGAGGATGTACTTCACTCCACAGCCGTCAGTGTTGCTTGTTCTTTCACTGCCCTTTTTGTGAGGTCACCAAATTCAGACCAGCACAGATGGACAAAACCCAACAGCACATACAAAGCCACTTGAGAAAGGCAATCATCATGGAGGTGTGTACAGTATATGTTTAGTTAGTTCCTCGTATATTGCATCATAAAAGTCTAACCGTTTACATTTTTATGTTTGACAGACTATCCGATACACAGATGTGGGCTGCAGACCAGAACCTCACGTCCATTGTCATGTGCGTGTCAATGTGTGTCAATGCGCGCGTGTGTCAATGTGCGTCAATGCTTGCGCGCGTGTCAATGTGCGTCAATGCTTGCGTGCGTGTCAATGCGTGTGCGTGTGTCAATATGCTTGCGCGCGTGTCAATGTGCGTCAATGCTTGCGCGCGTGTCAATGTGCGTCAATGCGCGCGTGCGTGTCAATGTGCGTCAATGCGCCCGTGCGTGTCAATGCGTGTGCGTGCGTCAATATGCGCGCGAGTGTCAATGTGCGTCAATGCTTGCGCGCGTGTCAATGTGAGTCAATGCTTGCGCGTGTGTCAATGTGCGTCAATGCTTGCGCGTGTCAACACACAACACACGCACGCACACATTAAACAAATGCGCACACCCACATTAAACAAACGCGCACGCACACATAAAACACACGCATGCATACACAGACATGCACTGACAAACGCACACACACACGGTGACATGCAAACATAAAACACACGCACGCACGCACACATAAAACAAACGCGGATTTTATAGGTTTGTTTGTGATCTGTAGTTATGCGTTTGTGTGCATGTCATTGGTGTGTGTGCGCATGTGTCAGTGTGTGTCTGCGTGTGCGTGCGTGTGTGTGTTTTATGTGTGCATGTCACCGTGTGTGTGAGTGTGTCAGTGCATGTCTGTGTGTGCATGCGTGTGTTTTGTGTGCGTCCGCGTTTGTTTTATGAGTGCGTGCGTGCGTGTGTTTTATGTGTGCATTACACATGAAACAAATGCGCGCACGCACACATAAAACAAATGCGCGCATGCACACATAAAACAAATGCGCGCATGCACACATAAAGCAAATGCGCGCATGCACACATAAAACAAATGCGCGCACGTCACATAAAACAAATGCGCGCACGCACACATAAAACAAATGCGCGCACGCACATATTAAAGAAATGCGCACGCGCACACAAAACAAATGCGCAAGAGCACACAAAACAAATGCGCGCGCACAGATAAAACAAATGCACACGCACACAACACACGCACGCACACATTAAACAAATGCGCACACCCACATAAAACAAACGCGCACGCACACATAAAACACACGCATGCATACACAGACATGCACTGACAAACGCACACACACACGGTGACATGCAAACATAAAACACACGCACGCACGCACACATAAAACAAACGCGGGTTTTATAGGTTTGTTTGTGATGTGTAGTTATGCGTTTGTGTGCATGTCATTGGTGTGTGTGCGCATGTGTCAGTGTGTGTCTGCGTGTGCGTGCGTGTGTGTGTTTTATGTGTGCATGTCACCGTGTGTGTGCGTGTGTCAGTGCATGTCTGTGTGTGCATGCGTGTGTTTTGTGTGCGTCCGCGTTTGTTTTATGTGTGCGTGCGTGCGTGTGTTTTATGTGTGCATGTCACATGAAACAAATGCGCGCACGCACACATAAAACAAATGCGCGCATGCACACATAAAACAAATGCGCGCATGCACACATAAAACAAATGCGCGCATGCACACATAAAGCAAATGCGCGCATGCACACATAAAACAAATGCGCGCACGTCACATAAAACAAATGCGCGCACGCACACATAAAACAAATGCGCGCACGCACATATTAAAGAAATGCGCACGCGCACACAAAACAAATGCGCAAGAGCACACAAAACAAATGCGTGCGCACAGATAAAACAAATGCACACGCACACAACACACACACGCACACATTAAACAAATGCGCACACCCACATTAAACAAACGCGCACGCACACATAAAACACACGCATGCATACACAGACATGCACTGACAAACGCACACACACACGGTGACATGCAAACATAAAACACACGCACGCACGCACGCACACATAAAACAAACGCGGATTTTATAGGTTTGTTTGTGATCTGTAGTTATGCGTTTGTGTGCATGTCATTGGTGTGTGTGCGCATGTGTCAGTGTGTGTCTGCGTGTGCGTGCGTGTGTGTGTTTTATGTGTGCATGTCACCGTGTGTGTGCGTGTGTCAGTGCATGTCTGTGTGTGCATGCGTGTGTGTGTTTTATGTGTGCATGTCACCGTGTGTGTGCGTGTGTCAGTGCATCTCTGTGTGTGCATGCGTGTGTTTTGTGTGCGTCCGCGTTTGTTTTATGTGTGCGTGCGTGCGTGTGTTTTATGTGTGCATGTCACATGAAACAAATGCGCGCACGCACACATAAAACAAATGCGCGCATGCACACATAAAACAAATGCGCGCATGCACACATAAAACAAATGCGCGCGCGCGCACACAAAACACACGGATGCACACACAGACATGCACTGACACACGCACACACACACGGTGACATGCACACATAAAACAAACGCGGACGCACACAAAACAATGTGCGTCAATGCTTGCGCGTGTCAACACACAACACACGCACGCACACATTAAACAAATGCGCACACCCACATTAAACAAACGCGCACGCACACATAAAACACACGCATGCATACACAGACATGCACTGACAAACGCACACACACACGGTGACATGCAAACATAAAACACACGCACGCACGCACACATAATGCGTGTGTTTTGTGTGCGTCCGCGTTTGTTTTATGTGTGCGTGCGTGCGTGTGTTTTATGTGTGCATGTCACATGAAACAAATGCGCGCACGCACACATAAAACAAATGCGCGCATGCACACATAAAACAAATGCGCGCATGCACACATAAAGCAAATGCGCGCATGCACACATAACACAAATGCGCGCATGCACACATAACACAAATGCGCGCACGTCACATAAAACAAATGCGCGCACGCACACATAAAACAAATGCGCGCACGCACATATTAAAGAAATGCGCACGCGCACACAAAACAAATGCGCAAGAGCACACAAAACAAATGCGCGCGCACAGATAAAACAAATGCACACGCACACAACACACGCACGCACACATTAAACAAATGCGCACACCCACATAAAACAAACGCGCACGCACACATAAAACACACGCATGCATACACAGACATGCACTGACAAACGCACACACACACGGTGACATGCAAACATAAAACACACGCACGCACGCACACATAAAACAAACGCGGGTTTTATAGGTTTGTTTGTGATGTGTAGTTATGCGTTTGTGTGCATGTCATTGGTGTGTGTGCGCATGTGTCAGTGTGTGTCTGCGTGTGCGTGCGTGTGTGTGTTTTATGTGTGCATGTCACCGTGTGTGTGCGTGTGTCAGTGCATGTCTGTGTGTGCATGCGTGTGTGTGTTTTATGTGTGCATGTCACCGTGTGTGTGCGTGTGTCAGTGCATGTCTGTGTGTGCATGCGTGTGTTTTGTGTGCGTCCGCGTTTGTTTTATGTGTGCGTGCGTGCGTGTGTTTTTATGTGTGCATGTCACATGAAACAAATGCGCGCACGCACACATAAAACAAATGCGCGCATGCACACATAAAACAAATGCGCGCATGCACACATAAAACAAATGCGCGCTCGCACACAAAACACACGGATGCACACACAGACATGCACTGACACACGCACACACACACGGTGACATGCACACATAAAACAAACGCGGACGCACACAAAACAAACGCGCACGCACACATAAAACACACGCATGCATACATAGACATGCACTGACAAACGCACACACACACGGTGACATGCAAACATAAAACACACGCACGCACGAACACATAAAACAAACGCGGATTTTTTTTAGAATAGAAAAGCTTTATTCATCCCCAGAGGGGAAACACACTTTCACAACAGCGCAGATTAAAAAAAATATATATAGGTTTGTTTGTGGTGTGTAGTTATGCGTTTGTGTGCATGTCACTGGTGTGTGTGCGCATGTGTCAGTGTGTGTCTGCGTGTGCGTGCGTGTGTGTGTTTTATGTGTGCATGTCACCGTGTGTGTGTGCGTGTGTCAGTGCATGTCTGTGTGTGCATGCGTGTGTTTAATGTGTGCGTGCGCGTTTGTTTTGTGTGCGTCCGCGTTTGTTTTATGTGTGCGTGCGTGCGTGTGTTTATGTGTGCATGTCACCGTGTGTGTGGGCGTGTGTCAGTGCATGTCTGTGTGTGCATGCGTGTGTTTTAGGTGTGCGTGCGCGTTTCTTTGATGTGTGCGTCCGCGTGTGTTTTATGTGTGCGTGCGCGTTTGTTTTATGTGGGTGTGCGCATTTGTTTAATGTGTGCGTTCGTGCACAGTAAATTTCCAAGTGTCAAAAAGGAAGTGTTAATGTATTTTAACTATTTCATAGACTGGTTTAACTCTTCCAGATGTAACACAACAACAACAGGTGTAAAACGTGGCTCCTCCCCCTGCAGTGCTGTTGTCAATATCCAGAGTTAAAACCCAGGTGTTATTTATTCAGTGTAAAAAGTGAATGAACACTGTCAAGGGTCAATTTAACAATATTCAGTGTTAATATCTTAATATGCTCCGCCCATTTCAAATGATCCAGAAGTTTCTAGAGTAATTGGACCTCATGGACCACCGCCATGTTTCCATTGGTAAAGACTGTGGTAAGTCTCTCCATCTGCTGACTTATATTTAAATGAATTAAACGATTTATACAATTGTATTCACCGTGACTGTACTACCATTCGCTTTTTAGACTTCTAATGTAGATGAATTGCTATGTGGTTCACCAACATTAAGTTACATTCTATTACTTGTAATGCGGTACAGTTAACCTGCGCAGTGAACACCACGTGTAGACACTTGTAACCAATACCACTATGGATTATTGTGTATATTCGGTTTATGGTGCTCGCTCAAAACAACAGATGTATATGCTGTCTGTACATGCGCGCGCCAGTAAGTACGGTAGTTCATTCCCGCGCCACTCCCCCTCTGTCAGGCTTTAGTTTTTAGTAATGTAACCCAGCCGTTTATTTGTCGTTTTATGTTTCAATTATTTTCACTGGAAGTATATAATTAAACCCAGTTGTTATTTTCGTGTTTTATGTTTTATTACTTTTCAATGCATGTATCGCATCAAGACACTGTCGCTTTAAGACGGCCATTGTTTTTTACCTGCGTTCCACGGATGAGACGCGTGGTGTTCAGATGCTTCAGCGGCTCAGAGACTGAGACACGTGTAAGTAAGTAAGTAAGTAAGTAATATTTATTTATATAGCGCTTTTTGAGACCAGGGTCACAAAGCGCTTTAACAATCAAAAACAATACTCAAAACAGTACATACTTCAAAGATCAAGACAACACCGAGAACAACAAGTTCGAGAAATTCAAGGAAAAGCCTGAACAAATAGAAACGTCTTAAGATGTTTCTTAAAGGAGTCAGTAGACTCCATCAAGCGCAAAGAGAGAGGAAGATTGTTCCAAAGCTTAGGAGCAACAGCCTGAAAAGATTTCTCTCCTCTGGTCCTGAGCCGTGTGCGTGGAACCATCAGTAGATTCTGATCCACAGACCTCAGAGACCGAGCTGGGGTGTAAGGCTGGATCAGATCAGTGATGTAAGGAGGAGCCTGACCATGAATAGCTCTGAAAGTAAGAACCAGAATTTTAAAGTTGATCCTGAAAGAAACTGGAAGCCAGTGAAGAGTTTTAAGGATCGGAGAAATGTGAGTTCTCCTACTTGAGCGGGTCAGAATTCTCGCTGCAGAGTTCTGAATCAACTGCAGACGAGACAGCTCCTTCTTGTTAAGACATGAAAACAAACCGTTACAATAGTCCAGACGAGAAGAAACAAACGCATGGATTACAAGCTCCAGATCATGTTGTGACAACATTTTCCTAAGTTTAGAGATTTTTCTCAGTTGAAGGAAACAGTTTCTGGTCAGTTTTCTGCAGTGTTGAACAAGAGACATGTCTTTATCAAATACAACACCCAGGTTTCTCAGGCTCAGTTTGACAGACTGACCTAAGTCACCCAAGTACTGACTCAACCATGGAATCTTATCATCAGGAGCAATCACCAGAGTTTCAGTTTTGTCCACATTAAGCTGTAAAGTGTGCCAACGCTCCTGCAATTTTACTGAATACACTCGCTTATCACTCCTAGGTGAGCCTAAACAATACGTTTATATTATTGTTTATATTGCTGTGTGTAAATGAATGTTGTGTCGAAGCAGCTATTTAAGTTTTTGTGTGAAACTTGAAGCATTGTTTTATAACTTTATTCAAGTGTATATTTTCGATAGTATTTTATATTGTACTGTTTCACTTTGTTTTGAAAGTAAGTTGCACTTTATATTTTGTTATCGTTTGGTGTTCAGATGCTTCAGCGGCTCAGAGTTCACCGCATCTGTTATTTAACACGCCGATTAAACGTTCGTGCTGTTGTATGGTTAACAAGCGTTGAATGTGTTGAAGGTGCCGTAGCTAAGAATCTTGAATATTAATAAAATAAATCGCCTACCATGACCCACCAATATAGCAAACTTTTTATTGGAATATAAATATATTTTCGTCCTTCAAAATAACAAACAAAATACGTGTGTGAGTTACATTATAATTAAAAAAGCTACGTTTTAGCGAACTAGCTCTCGTGTTAACGCACCACAGAAAGTTACATTACACGCAATGAAACATTATTTCTGAGTCTTAAAGCAATAATGATATCTTACCTCAATAGACGAGTGACGCGCACCTGATTCCGTCAAGTTATGCACAAACGTGAGGATAAAATGCGATCGATCTTTGTCAACAAGTGTGACGTCATCATCCGGAAGTTGCGTATGCGGCAATTTGAAAACTTTTTAGCTGACGCTAAATTTAAACTAAACTTAACTCGGTCTTTATACAAGCACGCATCTACTATTGTATTCATGGCGCTTTTAAACAAACAAGCACAATATCTCATTGTATTCCTGTGGTGTGACGTCACCGCTGCAGGATCAGTTGATTAGCATGTGTGACGTCACCCCTGCAGACTCGCGATTAATGTTGACAAACGTCACGTAGACGCTCATAATCGCAGCTAAATAAAAAGAAAACATATGTCCATAAACGCAATCTCAATGAAAGCTTCTATTTTCATAGAAAAGCGCACCGGATTATAAAGAGGATCAAGCGAAATAGCACAGACTTTATTTTACTCATTCATAAAACAATGTCAACATTATGGAGTTGAAACACCTAAAAATATACAATATAGTCACTTTTACAGGACCTTTTAAGCATGTTTTAATCCGCGAGAGCTTCTTGACTTCCGCGATGCGTAAACAATCCAAGCTCCAAAAAATTAAAATTAAGCATTTTTACCGATTTATATTCACTCTGTACCTCCTTAAAGTGGTTTGAGGTCGTTAAGCACAATCAGGATTAGAATCACACTGTTGACATTAAACATTTCAAATGAGCTTCATAGTTGTAGAATTACGGTAGCCAAATGAAACAGCGACACGTCACGTTACCAAGGCAACGAAGAGATGGGCGACGCGTCAAATGTAACCCGGGTCGTTTGAATCCGACGTCGGGGGGTGCTCTGTATAATACTGGGTGACCCGTGCGTGTCAATGCGTGCGCGCGTGTCAATGTGCGTCAATACGTGTGTGTCAATGTGCGTCAATGTGCGTCAATACGTGTGTGTGTGTCAATGTGCGTCAATGCGTGCGGGTGTGTCAATGCGTATAGACGTGTGTTTATATGTGTGTACATATATGTGTGTATGTGTATAGACGTGTGTGTGTATATATGTGTGTGTATGTGTATAGACGTGTGTGTGTATATATATGTGTGTATGTGTATAGACGTGTGTGTGTATATATGTGTGTGTATAGACGTGTGTGTATATATATGTGTCTATGTGTATAGACGTGTGTGTATATGTGTGTATGTGTATAGACGTGTGTGTGTGTGTGTATATATATATATACGTGTGTGTGTTTATATATGTGTGTATGTGTATAGACGTGTGTGTGTATATATATGTGTGTATATGTGTGTATGTGTATAGACGTGTGTGTGTGTATATGTGTGTATGTGTATAGACGTGTGTGTATATATATGTGTGTATATGTGTGTATGTGTATAGACGTGTGTGTATATATATGTGTGTATGTGTATAGACGTGTGTGTGTATATGTATATGTGTATAGACGTGTGTGTGTGTGTGTGTGTGTATATACTGTATATATATTGTAACGATCCTGTTTGTTCTGTTCATTAATGTTGCGGGCACTTTAAGAAGGTGAGTCTGTGCGCATGCGCAGTTGTTGTTAGAGAGATTTCGCGTTCAACTAGTGGTGTGAAGAACGAGCGGCGTTGGTTGTGGCCGAAACAATAACCTCTCTGTGAGTACAGCGAACAAAGAAACAATATCTGTGCAAGACAACCGTCTGGTCATGTGTGGAGGACCAAACGTTACATTGGTGTCAGAAGCGACTTTTTCGGACCTGCTCCTGAGGCGAAGCTAACGGTTATTAGCAACGAACTTTGCTAACGAACGTCCCCGGTATGTACGGGAAAGTGAAGAGCGAAAGTGAGGAGATGGACGTTGGTGCGAGACGACGGGACCATGCTCAACAGTTAAGAGACGCTGTGTTACAACTCTCAGAAGAAGAATGTGCGTCAATGCGTGCGCCAATGTGCAGCAACTGGGCTTCATCAAGTATCAAACAGATCACACATCACACCTACCATGATTTTGTTCAATGAGATGAAAACTTATTTGATGTTCAATCCAGTGTTCAGGTTGACTTCAGTGCTTATGTTTTAGTAGAAGTGAAGCTGTGGTGCTTTAGTTGAATACATGGACACAGCACTAAACTTTGTTGTTGGTTGTTAGTTGTTTTTTTAGATTTTGGGATCAACCGTCACTTTTTAGTAATGGGAGAATTATTTCTCTGCACTGTGCGAGTCGTCCCAGAGCCATTGTTCAGCCTGAAGCCAATACGTTTTTAGGTTGAAAAGTTTGCCCCCCTGAAAAAATGTAATGCCCCCCCTTAAATGTTTTTCTGCAGCCGGGTCTGTCAGTGTTATACTAGATCCACTCAGTATAAACTGTTGTCAACATTGAAGTCAAATCATCTCCAGAAATGATACTTTGTGATGAAGTCTTAATGTTAAAAGAGACAAATGTAATAATATCTTTAATGAATCAATTCATGTACATTTATATCAAACCTGCTATTCCCTGCATGATGGGATCAGAAACACTAGAATTCTACTTTCTCGGGACGTTTTAGATTTACAACGACGACATCATTAAAAGTGTGAACTGCAGTCACACTGCAAGTTTATGTCCATAATCCTTAGATATTCTCTCCAAATGAGAACAATTTAACAGAAGAGTTTAACATTACCTTGGCTGTAGTCATGCTCTGTAGACAGAAGCTTCACCTGCACAGGTGATCTCATTAGCTCGTCCTGTCTCTCCACCTGCACGCAAAGCAACTTGTACTCTCTGCTGCCCTCTAGTGTTGCTAAAACGATTTATTATGTCCAATAAACAAACCTACAGAAAGACTTAACAGTGTGGGTCTTTCTTTTTATTTCAAGGGTCCCCATTTTATCTCAAACATCAATATAGCTAATATTTAACACTAATTGGTAAATATCAAACATGTATGCTTCATTACAGTTGAAACAATTGTTCTCTGGTAACAAATATTTATCATTAAACATGTGTGTTCATGTATGATCCATGGCACTCATCATGATGGACAAATATGATGGAAAAACATTCTATTAGTGTCAGTACAGTACACGAGGTTGGAAATCAACCACGCATTTGCGCATGCGTTGTCCACCTACAAGGAGGTTTATAACGGTCAGACGCGGAAGAATCTACGAAACTATCACTGATAGATTCTCAAAAATCATCTGATATTAAATGATCTTTTCTCTCAAGGATAAGGATGTTGAAGGAGTGACGTCACAGTGTCCACTGTTGAAGGATAAGGATGTTGAGTGTCCAGCTGGAAGGAGCACAGGTACATGTTGTGGTTTATTAAAGTCTCTTTTCATTTTATTGACATCGGTAAATGTAACGCTAAGTTTAAGTGAAGGTATCAAGACCTGTCGCCCTTCCCAGCTATCTTCTAAATAATCCACGGAGGAAAAATTCAGAAAAAAAAGTCTTATATAGATCCAGAGCGGTCCGTAATAGGAACAAAAAAACAAAACAGGCACTCGGGGCGAAGGCAGGGCACTTCTGGAGATCGGGGTCCCAACAGCAACTAAAACAAAAAGACAAAAGGACTCACTTGAGTAAATAAAAGTGCTGACAACGTCAGGAGTATCCAAAGGATTATCCAGTTGTGATTCAAAGGCGAGGAGCGAGATCGAAAGGACAGCCAACCTGGTCTGGAAACGCAATACTCTGGCGAGTTCTTCCGGGTAGAGACGCTCCTTATCAATGGGAAGAACCCGCCACTCCATCATCCCCAGCCGCGCACCTGCCAGCGTCTGTCACTCAAAACACAGGACACATGAAAACGGAAAACCACCTTCAAAATAAAACAAAAGAACATAAGCATGACACTTGTATGTTGATTCTATCAAATGTATTCTGCCTATTTTAAATGTTGACCTTTTTTCTTATAAGAGTAACTGTCAGGAGTCTTGATGTAAAACGTCACTCAAATGTGTCATTTATTTATTTCTCTCACAGGATTCAGAGTCAATGTTCATTGCACAGAATTTCCATCTCCGTCCTGCACTGTCTGTGATGATGGAACTTACATGGACAAATTGAACCGAGAGAAACATGGTTTCAAGTGTCTCGTCTGTACTGAAGGTAAAGTTTGTTCTTCACTAGAATGATGAGTTGGTCAGTATGTAGATGTGATGTAGAATTTGTTATTGACTAACAGGACTGAGAGAGATCAGATCCTGTACCTTCACAGCAAACACCAAGTGTGAACCTCTGGAGGGTTTTTTCTGTGTGGACGGCTCAGTGGACACATGTGTGGCAGCACAGCAACACTCCACATGTGAACCAGGACAGTTCATCATCAGAGCAGGCGAGTTTCACATCCAACATGTGAAATGCAAGAGTGCAGAAACTATAAGACACACACAATGTTCTTCACAGGAACGTCCTCCACAGACACTGAGTGTGGAACCTGCAGTGAAGGAACATTTTCAAATGGAACGTTCACGTCATGTCAGGATCACAAACAGTGAGTGAAGCTTCACAAATGTTTGCTCCAGATGTTTTCTTCTAAACTGTCTCCACTTGTCTTTGTAGATGTTCAACATATCTACGAGAAGGAACTATTTCTTCTGACTCTGTATGTCGAGAAGGTTTGACACCAGGAGAAGTGGCTGGAATTATTGTTGCTGTGATCGTTCTACTGATCACATGTTCTGTAGTTTATTGGTATAAAAAAAGAAAAAGAGGTAAAAAACAAATGCATTCATAAAAATCACATTATTATATTGATTTGTGTTTATCTGGAGTCATTTCCTTGAATTATTTTTCTCCTTAACCAGATGGAAAAGAGTTCAAGAGAAGAAGGCAGGTATGTAAGAATGTTTTTTAGTCATTTATCAAAGTGATTTAATGTTTAAATGTAATGTTGATTAATTTTGCAAATGTCATCACTTGTACAATTAAAATGAATGTCAATTTTGGTTTAATATCTTCAGCACTGCAGTATTTGTGCATCAGAGAAACGATCATTATTTCTTATTAGGAGGTGGCAGTGGGAATGAATGAATGTATGGATTCAACGGAGCATCCGTGAGAATTTCAATTAGTTTGAGCTTTTTTTTTAATCTAAACTGACTTATTTTTTTCTTGTCTTAGATCAATTTATTCATCTGAGAATAAGTCCGATGAAGTGGAACATGTTCCACTGATGGTAGAACCCGGGGAAGACCCAGAACACACTGAAGAAGCATGTTCCTCCACTGGGCTGGAAACACAGGGGGGTCCTCCAGAAAGAGCTGGACGATGTAACTGGGGAGAAGAAAGTATGGACCTCTCTGCTGAAGCTGCTGCCCCCGTGACAAGAATCCAGATAAACAGACCAGAGATAGCAGACGTTGAATATGAACTAATTGGACACGAGGATATTAAAGTAGATTGTTCAGTCATTCAATAGAATGTTTGAGTTTTATACAACATGAAAAATGTGTTCATAAATGATGTGTTCAGTGAACATAACATATTTCTGGCTGTTTTCATTTGCCTGTGTGTGTAGCTTAGTCTGTGATATAGAAAACAGTTTCTGTCAAAGCTTTCATTAATCTCATAAATGGCTGATCAGTTAAACATCAGCCAGGTTTGAGGATGTACTTCACTCCACAGCCGTCAGTGTTGCTTGTTCTTTCACTGCCCTTTTTGTGAGGTCACCAAATTCAGACCAGCACAGATGGACAAAACCCAACAGCACATACAAAGCCACTTGAGAAAGGCAATCATCATGGAGGTGTGTACAGTATATGTTTAGTTAGTTCCTCGTATATTGCATCATAAAAGTCTAACCGTTTACATTTTTATGTTTGACAGACTATCCGATACACAGATGTGGGCTGCAGACCAGAACCTCACGTCCATTGTCATGTGCGTGTCAATGTGTGTCAATGCGCGCGTGTGTCAATGTGCGTCAATGCTTGCGCGCGTGTCAATGTGCGTCAATGCTTGCGTGCGTGTCAATGCGTGTGCGTGTGTCAATATGCTTGCGCGCGTGTCAATGTGCGTCAATGCTTGCGCGCGTGTCAATGTGCGTCAATGCGCGCGTGCGTGTCAATGTGCGTCAATGCGCCCGTGCGTGTCAATGCGTGTGCGTGCGTCAATATGCGCGAGTGTCAATGTGCGTCAATGCTTGCGCGCGTGTCAATGTGAGTCAATGCTTGCGCGTGTGTCAATGTGCGTCAATGCTTGCGCGTGTCAACACACAACACACGCACGCACACATTAAACAAATGCGCACACCCACATTAAACAAACGCGCACGCACACATAAAACACACGCATGCATACACAGACATGCACTGACAAACGCACACACACACGGTGACATGCAAACATAAAACACACGCACGCACGCACACATAAAACAAACGCGGATTTTATAGGTTTGTTTGTGATCTGTAGTTATGCGTTTGTGTGCATGTCATTGGTGTGTGTGCGCATGTGTCAGTGTGTGTCTGCGTGTGCGTGCGTGTGTGTGTTTTATGTGTGCATGTCACCGTGTGTGTGAGTGTGTCAGTGCATGTCTGTGTGTGCATGCGTGTGTTTTGTGTGCGTCCGCGTTTGTTTTATGAGTGCGTGCGTGCGTGTGTTTTATGTGTGCATTACACATGAAACAAATGCGCGCACGCACACATAAAACAAATGCGCGCATGCACACATAAAACAAATGCGCGCATGCACACATAAAGCAAATGCGCGCATGCACACATAAAACAAATGCGCGCACGTCACATAAAACAAATGCGCGCACGCACACATAAAACAAATGCGCGCACGCACATATTAAAGAAATGCGCACGCGCACACAAAACAAATGCGCAAGAGCACACAAAACAAATGCGCGCGCACAGATAAAACAAATGCACACGCACACAACACACGCACGCACACATTAAACAAATGCGCACACCCACATTAAACAAACGCGCACGCACACATAAAACACACGCATGCATACACAGACATGCACTGACAAACGCACACACACACGGTGACATGCAAACATAAAACACACGCACGCACGCACACATAAAACAAACGCGGGTTTTATAGGTTTGTTTGTGATGTGTAGTTATGCGTTTGTGTGCATGTCATTGGTGTGTGTGCGCATGTGTCAGTGTGTGTCTGCGTGTGCGTGCGTGTGTGTGTTTTATGTGTGCATGTCACCGTGTGTGTGCGTGTGTCAGTGCATGTCTGTGTGTGCATGCGTGTGTTTTGTGTGCGTCCGCGTTTGTTTTATGTGTGCGTGCGTGCGTGTGTTTTATGTGTGCATGTCACATGAAACAAATGCGCGCACGCACACATAAAACAAATGCGCGCATGCACACATAAAACAAATGCGCGCATGCACACATAAAACAAATGCGCGCATGCACACATAAAGCAAATGCGCGCATGCACACATAAAACAAATGCGCGCACGTCACATAAAACAAATGCGCGCACGCACACATAAAACAAATGCGCGCACGCACATATTAAAGAAATGCGCACGCGCACACAAAACAAATGCGCAAGAGCACACAAAACAAATGCGCGCGCACAGATAAAACAAATGCACACGCACACAACACACACACGCACACATTAAACAAATGCGCACACCCACATTAAACAAACGCGCACGCACACATAAAACACACGCATGCATACACAGACATGCACTGACAAACGCACACACACACGGTGACATGCAAACATAAAACACACGCACGCACGCACGCACACATAAAACAAACGCGGATTTTATAGGTTTGTTTGTGATCTGTAGTTATGCGTTTGTGTGCATGTCATTGGTGTGTGTGCGCATGTGTCAGTGTGTGTCTGCGTGTGCGTGCGTGTTTGTGTTTTATGTGTGCATGTCACCGTGTGTGTGCGTGTGTCAGTGCATGTCTGTGTGTGCATGCGTGTGTGTGTTTTATGTGTGCATGTCACCGTGTGTGTGCGTGTGTCAGTGCATCTCTGTGTGTGCATGCGTGTGTTTTGTGTGCGTCCGCGTTTGTTTTATGTGTGCGTGCGTGCGTGTGTTTTATGTGTGCATGTCACATGAAACAAATGCGCGCACGCACACATAAAACAAATGCGCGCATGCACACATAAAACAAATGCGCGCATGCACACATAAAACAAATGCGCGCGCGCGCACACAAAACACACGGATGCACACACAGACATGCACTGACACACGCACACACACACGGTGACATGCACACATAAAACAAACGCGGACGCACACAAAACAATGTGCGTCAATGCTTGCGCGTGTCAACACACAACACACGCACGCACACATTAAACAAATGCGCACACCCACATTAAACAAACGCGCACGCACACATAAAACACACGCATGCATACACAGACATGCACTGACAAACGCACACACACACGGTGACATGCAAACATAAAACACACGCACGCACGCACACATAATGCGTGTGTTTTGTGTGCGTCCGCGTTTGTTTTATGTGTGCGTGCGTGCGTGTGTTTTATGTGTGCATGTCACATGAAACAAATGCGCGCACGCACACATAAAACAAATGCGCGCATGCACACATAAAACAAATGCGCGCATGCACACATAAAGCAAATGCGCGCATGCACACATAACACAAATGCGCGCATGCACACATAACACAAATGCGCGCACGTCACATAAAACAAATGCGCGCACGCACACATAAAACAAATGCGCGCACGCACATATTAAAGAAATGCGCACGCGCACACAAAACAAATGCGCAAGAGCACACAAAACAAATGCGCGCGCACAGATAAAACAAATGCACACGCACACAACACACGCACGCACACATTAAACAAATGCGCACACCCACATAAAACAAACGCGCACGCACACATAAAACACACGCATGCATACACAGACATGCACTGACAAACGCACACACACACGGTGACATGCAAACATAAAACACACGCACGCACGCACACATAAAACAAACGCGGGTTTTATAGGTTTGTTTGTGATGTGTAGTTATGCGTTTGTGTGCATGTCATTGGTGTGTGTGCGCATGTGTCAGTGTGTGTCTGCGTGTGCGTGCGTGTGTGTGTTTTATGTGTGCATGTCACCGTGTGTGTGCGTGTGTCAGTGCATGTCTGTGTGTGCATGCGTGTGTGTGTTTTATGTGTGCATGTCACCGTGTGTGTGCGTGTGTCAGTGCATGTCTGTGTGTGCATGCGTGTGTTTTGTGTGCGTCCGCGTTTGTTTTATGTGTGCGTGCGTGCGTGTGTTTTTATGTGTGCATGTCACATGAAACAAATGCGCGCACGCACACATAAAACAAATGCGCGCATGCACACATAAAACAAATGCGCGCATGCACACATAAAACAAATGCGCGCGCGCACACAAAACACACGGATGCACACACAGACATGCACTGACACACGCACACACACACGGTGACATGCACACATAAAACAAACGCGGACGCACACAAAACAAACGCGCACGCACACATAAAACACACGCATGCATACATAGACATGCACTGACAAACGCACACACACACGGTGACATGCAAACATAAAACACACGCACGCACGAACACATAAAACAAACGCGGATTTTTTTTAGAATAGAATAGAATAGAAAAGCTTTATTCATCCCCAGAGGGGAAACACACTTTCACAACAGCGCAGATTAAAAAAAATATATATAGGTTTGTTTGTGATGTGTAGTTATGCGTTTGTGTGCATGTCACTGGTGTGTGTGCGCATGTGTCAGTGTGTGTCTGCGTGTGCGTGCGTGTGTGTGTTTTATGTGTGCATGTCACCGTGTGTGTGTGCGTGTGTCAGTGCATGTCTGTGTGTGCATGCGTGTGTTTAATGTGTGCGTGCGCGTTTGTTTTGTGTGCGTCCGCGTTTGTTTTATGTGTGCGTGCGTGCGTGTGTTTATGTGTGCATGTCACCGTGTGTGTGGGCGTGTGTCAGTGCATGTCTGTGTGTGCATGCGTGTGTTTTAGGTGTGCGTGCGCGTTTCTTTGATGTGTGCGTCCGCGTTTGTTTTATGTGTGCGTGCGTGCGTGTGTTTTATGTGTGCATGTCACCGTGTGTGTGTGCGTTTGTCAGTGCATGTCCGTGTACGCATGCGTGTGTTTTATGTGTGCGTGCGCGTTTGTTTTATGTGGGTGTGCGCATTTGTTTAATGTGTGCGTTCGTGCACAGTAAATTTCCAAGTGTCAAAAAGGAAGTGTTAATGTATTTTAACTATTTCATAGACTGGTTTAACTCTTCCAGATGTAACACAACAACAACAGGTGTAAAACGTGGCTCCTCCCCCTGCAGTGCTGTTGTCAATATCCAGAGTTAAAACCCAGGTGTTATTTATTCAGTGTAAAAAGTGAATGAACACTGTCAAGGGTCAATTTAACAATATTCAGTGTTAATATCTTAATATGCTCCGCCCATTTCAAATGATCCAGAAGTTTCTAGAGTAATTGGACCTCATGGACCACCGCCATGTTTCCATTGGTAAAGACTGTGGTAAGTCTCTCCATCTGCTGACTTATATTTAAATGAATTAAACGATTTATACAATTGTATTCACCGTGACTGTACTACCATTCGCTTTTTAGACTTCTAATGTAGATGAATTGCTATGTGGTTCACCAACATTAAGTTACATTCTATTACTTGTAATGCGGTACAGTTAACCTGCGCAGTGAACACCACGTGTAGACACTTGTAACCAATACCACTATGGATTATTGTGTATATTCGGTTTATGGTGCTCGCTCAAAACAACAGATGTATATGCTGTCTGTACATGCGCGCGCCAGTAAGTACGGTAGTTCATTCCCGCGCCACTCCCCCTCTGTCAGGCTTTAGTTTTTAGTAATGTAACCCAGCCGTTTATTTGTCGTTTTATGTTTCAATTATTTTCACTGGAAGTATATAATTAAACCCAGTTGTTATTTTCGTGTTTTATGTTTTATTACTTTTCAATGCATGTATCGCATCAAGACACTGTCGCTTTAAGACGGCCATTGTTTTTTACCTGCGTTCCACGGATGAGACGCGTGGTGTTCAGATGCTTCAGCGGCTCAGAGACTGAGACACGTGTAAGTAAGTAAGTAAGTAAGTAATATTTATTTATATAGCGCTTTTCGAGACCAGGGTCACAAAGCGCTTTAACAATCAAAAACAATACTCAAAACAGTACATACTTCAAAGATCAAGACAACACCGAGAACAACAAGTTCGAGAAATTCAAGGAAAAGCCTGAACAAATAGAAACGTCTTAAGATGTTTCTTAAAGGAGTCAGTAGACTCCATCAAGCGCAAAGAGAGAGGAAGATTGTTCCAAAGCTTAGGAGCAACAGCCTGAAAAGATTTCTCTCCTCTGGTCCTGAGCCGTGTGCGTGGAACCATCAGTAGATTCTGATCCACAGACCTCAGAGACCGAGCTGGGGTGTAAGGCTGGATCAGATCAGTGATGTAAGGAGGAGCCTGACCATGAATAGCTCTGAAAGTAAGAACCAGAATTTTAAAGTTGATCCTGAAAGAAACTGGAAGCCAGTGAAGAGTTTTAAGGATCGGAGAAATGTGAGTTCTCCTACTTGAGCGGGTCAGAATTCTCGCTGCAGAGTTCTGAATCAACTGCAGACGAGACAGCTCCTTCTTGTTAAGACATGAAAACAAACCGTTACAATAGTCCAGACGAGAAGAAACAAACGCATGGATTACAAGCTCCAGATCATGTTGTGACAACATTTTCCTAAGTTTAGAGATTTTTCTCAGTTGAAGGAAACAGTTTCTGGTCAGTTTTCTGCAGTGTTGAACAAGAGACATGTCTTTATCAAATACAACACCCAGGTTTCTCAGGCTCAGTTTGACAGACTGACCTAAGTCACCCAAGTACTGACTCAACCATGGAATCTTATCATCAGGAGCAATCACCAGAGTTTCAGTTTTGTCCACATTAAGCTGTAAAGTGTGCCAACGCTCCTGCAATTTTACTGAATACACTCGCTTATCACTCCTAGGTGAGCCTAAACAATACGTTTATATTATTGTTTATATTGCTGTGTGTAAATGAATGTTGTGTCGAAGCAGCTATTTAAGTTTTTGTGTGAAACTTGAAGCATTGTTTTATAACTTTATTCAAGTGTATATTTTCGATAGTATTTTATATTGTACTGTTTCACTTTGTTTTGAAAGTAAGTTGCACTTTATATTTTGTTATCGCGTGGTGTTCAGATGCTTCAGCGGCTCAGAGTTCACCGCATCTGTTATTTAACACGCCGATTAAACGTTCGTGCTGTTGTATGGTTAACAAGCGTTGAATGTGTTGAAGGTGCCGTAGCTAAGAATCTTGAATATTAATAAAATAAATCGCCTACCATGACCCACCAATATAGCAAACTTTTTATTGGAATATAAATATATTTTCGTCCTTCAAAATAACAAACAAAATACGTGTGTGAGTTACATTATAATTAAAAAAGCTAAGTTTTAGCGAACTAGCTCTCGTGTTAACGCACCACAGAAAGTTACATTACACGCAATGAAACATTATTTCTGAGTCTTAAAGCAATAATGATATCTTACCTCAATAGACGAGTGACGCGCACCTGATTCCGTCAAGTTATGCACAAACGTGAGGATAAAATGCGATCGATCTTTGTCAACAAGTGTGACGTCATCATCCGGAAGTTGCGTATGCGGCAATTTGAAAACTTTTTAGCTGACGCTAAATTTAAACTAAACTTAACTCGGTCTTTATACAAGCACGCATCTACTATTGTATTCATGGCGCTTTTAAACAAACAAGCACAATATCTCATTGTATTCCTGTGGTGTGACGTCACCGCTGCAGGATCAGTTGATTAGCATGTGTGACGTCACCCCTGCAGACTCGCGATTAATGTTGACAAACGTCACGTAGACGCTCATAATCGCAGCTAAATAAAAAGAAAACATATGTCCATAAACGCAATCTCAATGAAAGCTTCTATTTTCATAGAAAAGCGCACCGGATTATAAAGAGGATCAAGCGAAATAGCACAGACTTTATTTTACTCATTCATAAAACAATGTCAACATTATGGAGTTGAAACACCTAAAAATATACAATATAGTCACTTTTACAGGACCTTTTAAGCATGTTTTAATCCGCGAGAGCTTCTTGACTTCCGCGATGCGTAAACAATCCAAGCTCCAAAAAATTAAAATTAAGCATTTTTACCGATTTATATTCACTCTGTACCTCCTTAAAGTGGTTTGAGGTCGTTAAGCACAATCAGGATTAGAATCACACTGTTGACATTAAACATTTCAAATGAGCTTCATAGTTGTAGAATTACGGTAGCCAAATGAAACAGCGACACGTCACGTTACCAAGGCAACGAAGAGATGGGCGACGCGTCAAATGTAACCCGGGTCGTTTGAATCCGACGTCGGGGGGTGCTCTGTATAATACTGGGTGACCCGTGCGTGTCAATGCGTGCGCGCGTGTCAATGTGCGTCAATACGTGTGTGTCAATGTGCGTCAATGTGCGTCAATACGTGTGTGTGTGTCAATGTGCGTCAATGCGTGCGGGTGTGTCAATGCGTATAGACGTGTGTTTATATGTGTGTACATATATGTGTGTATGTGTATAGACGTGTGTGTGTATATATGTGTGTGTATGTGTATAGACGTGTGTGTGTATATATATGTGTGTATGTGTATAGACGTGTGTGTGTATATATGTGTGTGTATAGACGTGTGTGTATATATATGTGTGTATGTGTATAGACGTGTGTGTATATGTGTGTATGTGTATAGACGTGTGTGTGTGTGTGTATATATATATACGTGTGTGTGTTTATATATGTGTGTATGTGTATAGACGTGTGTGTGTATATATATGTGTGTATATGTGTGTATGTGTATAGACGTGTGTGTGTGTATATGTGTGTATGTGTATAGACGTGTGTGTATATATATGTGTGTATATGTGTGTATGTGTATAGACGTGTGTGTATATATATGTGTGTATGTGTATAGACGTGTGTGTGTATATGTATATGTGTATAGACGTGTGTGTGTGTGTGTGTGTGTATATACTGTATATATATTGTAACGATCCTGTTTGTTCTGTTCATTAATGTTGCGGGCACTTTAAGAAGGTGAGTCTGTGCGCATGCGCAGTTGTTGTTAGAGAGATTTCGCGTTCAACTAGTGGTGTGAAGAACGAGCGGCGTTGGTTGTGGCCGAAACAATAACCTCTCTGTGAGTACAGCGAACAAAGAAACAATATCTGTGCAAGACAACCGTCTGGTCATGTGTGGAGGACCAAACGTTACATTGGTGTCAGAAGCGACTTTTTCGGACCTGCTCCTGAGGCGAAGCTAACGGTTATTAGCAACGAACTTTGCTAACGAACGTCCCCGGTATGTACGGGAAAGTGAAGAGCGAAAGTGAGGAGATGGACGTTGGTGCGAGACGACGGGACCATGCTCAACAGTTAAGAGACGCTGTGTTACAACTCTCAGAAGAAGAATGTGCGTCAATGCGTGCGCCAATGTGCAGCAACTGGGCTTCATCAAGTATCAAACAGATCACACATCACACCTACCATGATTTTGTTCAATGAGATGAAAACTTATTTGATGTTCAATCCAGTGTTCAGGTTGACTTCAGTGCTTATGTTTTAGTAGAAGTGAAGCTGTGGTGCTTTAGTTGAATACATGGACACAGCACTAAACTTTGTTGTTGGTTGTTAGTTGTTTTTTTAGATTTTGGGATCAACCGTCACTTTTTAGTAATGGGAGAATTATTTCTCTGCACTGTGCGAGTCGTCCCAGAGCCATTGTTCAGCCTGAAGCCAATACGTTTTTAGGTTGAAAAGTTTGCCCCCCTGAAAAAATGTAATGCCCCCCCTTAAATGTTTTTCTGCAGCCGGGTCTGTCAGTGTTATACTAGATCCACTCAGTATAAACTGTTGTCAACATTGAAGTCAAATCATCTCCAGAAATGATACTTTGTGATGAAGTCTTAATGTTAAAAGAGACAAATGTAATAATATCTTTAATGAATCAATTCATGTACATTTATATCAAACCTGCTATTCCCTGCATGATGGGATCAGAAACACTAGAATTCTACTTTCTCGGGACGTTTTAGATTTACAACGACGACATCATTAAAAGTGTGAACTGCAGTCACACTGCAAGTTTATGTCCATAATCCTTAGATATTCTCTCCAAATGAGAACAATTTAACAGAAGAGTTTAACATTACCTTGGCTGTAGTCATGCTCTGTAGACAGAAGCTTCACCTGCACAGGTGATCTCATTAGCTCGTCCTGTCTCTCCACCTGCACGCAAAGCAACTTGTACTCTCTGCTGCCCTCTAGTGTTGCTAAAACGATTTATTATGTCCAATAAACAAACCTACAGAAAGACTTAACAGTGTGGGTCTTTCTTTTTATTTCAAGGGTCCCCATTTTATCTCAAACATCAATATAGCTAATATTTAACACTAATTGGTAAATATCAAACATGTATGCTTCATTACAGTTGAAACAATTGTTCTCTGGTAACAAATATTTATCATTAAACATGTGTGTTCATGTATGATCCATGGCACTCATCATGATGGACAAATATGATGGAAAAACATTCTATTAGTGTCAGTACAGTACACGAGGTTGGAAATCAACCACGCATTTGCGCATGCGTTGTCCACCTACAAGGAGGTTTATAACGGTCAGACGCGGAAGAATCTACGAAACTATCACTGATAGATTCTCAAAAATCATCTGATATTAAATGATCTTTTCTCTCAAGGATAAGGATGTTGAAGGAGTGACGTCACAGTGTCCACTGTTGAAGGATAAGGATGTTGAGTGTCCAGCTGGAAGGAGCACAGGTACATGTTGTGGTTTATTAAAGTCTCTTTTCATTTTATTGACATCGGTAAATGTAACGCTAAGTTTAAGTGAAGGTATCAAGACCTGTCGCCCTTCCCAGCTATCTTCTAAATAATCCACGGAGGAAAAATTCAGAAAAAAAAGTCTTATATAGATCCAGAGCGGTCCGTAATAGGAACAAAAAAACAAAACAGGCACTCGGGGCGAAGGCAGGGCACTTCTGGAGATCGGGGTCCCAACAGCAACTAAAACAAAAAGACAAAAGGACTCACTTGAGTAAATAAAAGTGCTGACAACGTCAGGAGTATCCAAAGGATTATCCAGTTGTGATTCAAAGGCGAGGAGCGAGATCGAAAGGACAGCCAACCTGGTCTGGAAACGCAATACTCTGGCGAGTTCTTCCGGGTAGAGACGCTCCTTATCAATGGGAAGAACCCGCCACTCCATCATCCCCAGCCGCGCACCTGCCAGCGTCTGTCACTCAAAACACAGGACACATGAAAACGGAAAACCACCTTCAAAATAAAACAAAAGAACATAAGCATGACACTTGTATGTTGATTCTATCAAATGTATTCTGCCTATTTTAAATGTTGACCTTTTTTCTTATAAGAGTAACTGTCAGGAGTCTTGATGTAAAACGTCACTCAAATGTGTCATTTATTTATTTCTCTCACAGGATTCAGAGTCAATGTTCATTGCACAGAATTTCCATCTCCGTCCTGCACTGTCTGTGATGATGGAACTTACATGGACAAATTGAACCGAGAGAAACATGGTTTCAAGTGTCTCGTCTGTACTGAAGGTAAAGTTTGTTCTTCACTAGAATGATGAGTTGGTCAGTATGTAGATGTGATGTAGAATTTGTTATTGACTAACAGGACTGAGAGAGATCAGATCCTGTACCTTCACAGCAAACACCAAGTGTGAACCTCTGGAGGGTTTTTTCTGTGTGGACGGCTCAGTGGACACATGTGTGGCAGCACAGCAACACTCCACATGTGAACCAGGACAGTTCATCATCAGAGCAGGCGAGTTTCACATCCAACATGTGAAATGCAAGAGTGCAGAAACTATAAGACACACACAATGTTCTTCACAGGAACGTCCTCCACAGACACTGAGTGTGGAACCTGCAGTGAAGGAACATTTTCAAATGGAACGTTCACGTCATGTCAGGATCACAAACAGTGAGTGAAGCTTCACAAATGTTTGCTCCAGATGTTTTCTTCTAAACTGTCTCCACTTGTCTTTGTAGATGTTCAACATATCTACGAGAAGGAACTATTTCTTCTGACTCTGTATGTCGAGAAGGTTTGACACCAGGAGAAGTGGCTGGAATTATTGTTGCTGTGATCGTTCTACTGATCACATGTTCTGTAGTTTATTGGTATAAAAAAAGAAAAAGAGGTAAAAAACAAATGCATTCATAAAAATCACATTATTATATTGATTTGTGTTTATCTGGAGTCATTTCCTTGAATTATTTTTCTCCTTAACCAGATGGAAAAGAGTTCAAGAGAAGAAGGCAGGTATGTAAGAATGTTTTTTAGTCATTTATCAAAGTGATTTAATGTTTAAATGTAATGTTGATTAATTTTGCAAATGTCATCACTTGTACAATTAAAATGAATGTCAATTTTGGTTTAATATCTTCAGCACTGCAGTATTTGTGCATCAGAGAAACGATCATTATTTCTTATTAGGAGGTGGCAGTGGGAATGAATGAATGTATGGATTCAACGGAGCATCCGTGAGAATTTCAATTAGTTTGAGCTTTTTTTTTAATCTAAACTGACTTATTTTTTTCTTGTCTTAGATCAATTTATTCATCTGAGAATAAGTCCGATGAAGTGGAACATGTTCCACTGATGGTAGAACCCGGGGAAGACCCAGAACACACTGAAGAAGCATGTTCCTCCACTGGGCTGGAAACACAGGGGGGTCCTCCAGAAAGAGCTGGACGATGTAACTGGGGAGAAGAAAGTATGGACCTCTCTGCTGAAGCTGCTGCCCCCGTGACAAGAATCCAGATAAACAGACCAGAGATAGCAGACGTTGAATATGAACTAATTGGACACGAGGATATTAAAGTAGATTGTTCAGTCATTCAATAGAATGTTTGAGTTTTATACAACATGAAAAATGTGTTCATAAATGATGTGTTCAGTGAACATAACATATTTCTGGCTGTTTTCATTTGCCTGTGTGTGTAGCTTAGTCTGTGATATAGAAAACAGTTTCTGTCAAAGCTTTCATTAATCTCATAAATGGCTGATCAGTTAAACATCAGCCAGGTTTGAGGATGTACTTCACTCCACAGCCGTCAGTGTTGCTTGTTCTTTCACTGCCCTTTTTGTGAGGTCACCAAATTCAGACCAGCACAGATGGACAAAACCCAACAGCACATACAAAGCCACTTGAGAAAGGCAATCATCATGGAGGTGTGTACAGTATATGTTTAGTTAGTTCCTCGTATATTGCATCATAAAAGTCTAACCGTTTACATTTTTATGTTTGACAGACTATCCGATACACAGATGTGGGCTGCAGACCAGAACCTCACGTCCATTGTCATGTGCGTGTCAATGTGTGTCAATGCGCGCGTGTGTCAATGTGCGTCAATGCTTGCGCGCGTGTCAATGTGCGTCAATGCTTGCGTGCGTGTCAATGCGTGTGCGTGTGTCAATATGCTTGCGCGCGTGTCAATGTGCGTCAATGCTTGCGCGCGTGTCAATGTGCGTCAATGCGCGCGTGCGTGTCAATGTCCGTCAATGCGCCCGTGCGTGTCAATGCGTGTGCGTGCGTCAATATGCGCGAGTGTCAATGTGCGTCAATGCTTGCGCGCGTGTCAATGTGAGTCAATGCTTGCGCGTGTGTCAATGTGCGTCAATGCTTGCGCGTGTCAACACACAACACACGCACGCACACATTAAACAAATGCGCACACCCACATTAAACAAACGCGCACGCACACATAAAACACACGCATGCATACACAGACATGCACTGACAAACGCACACACACACGGTGACATGCAAACATAAAACACACGCACGCACGCACACATAAAACAAACGCGGATTTTATAGGTTTGTTTGTGATCTGTAGTTATGCGTTTGTGTGCATGTCATTGGTGTGTGTGCGCATGTGTCAGTGTGTGTCTGCGTGTGCGTGCGTGTGTGTGTTTTATGTGTGCATGTCACCGTGTGTGTGAGTGTGTCAGTGCATGTCTGTGTGTGCATGCGTGTGTTTTGTGTGCGTCCGCGTTTGTTTTATGTGTGCGTGCGTGCGTGTGTTTTATGTGTGCATGTCACATGAAACAAATGCGCGCACGCACACATAAAACAAATGCGCGCATGCACACATAAAACAAATGCGCGCATGCACACATAAAGCAAATGCGCGCATGCACACATAAAACAAATGCGCGCACGTCACATAAAACAAATGCGCGCACGCACACATAAAACAAATGCGCGCACGCACATATTAAAGAAATGCGCACGCGCACACAAAACAAATGCGCAAGAGCACACAAAACAAATGCGCGCGCACAGATAAAACAAATGCACACGCACACAACACACGCACGCACACATTAAACAAATGCGCACACCCACATAAAACAAACGCGCACGCACACATAAAACACACGCATGCATACACAGACATGCACTGACAAACGCACACACACACGGTGACATGCAAACATAAAACACACGCACGCACGCACACATAAAACAAACGCGGGTTTTATAGGTTTGTTTGTGATGTGTAGTTATGCGTTTGTGTGCATGTCATTGGTGTGTGTGCGCATGTGTCAGTGTGTGTCTGCGTGTGCGTGCGTGTGTGTGTTTTATGTGTGCATGTCACCGTGTGTGTGCGTGTGTCAGTGCATGTCTGTGTGTGCATGCGTGTGTTTTGTGTGCGTCCGCGTTTGTTTTATGTGTGCGTGCGTGCGTGTGTTTTATGTGTGCATGTCACATGAAACAAATGCGCGCACGCACACATAAAACAAATGCGCGCATGCACACATAAAACAAATGCGCGCATGCACACATAAAACAAATGCGCGCATGCACACATAAAGCAAATGCGCGCATGCACACATAAAACAAATGCGCGCACGTCACATAAAACAAATGCGCGCACGCACACATAAAACAAATGCGCGCACGCACATATTAAAGAAATGCGCACGCGCACACAAAACAAATGCGCAAGAGCACACAAAACAAATGCGCGCGCACAGATAAAACAAATGCACACGCACACAACACACACACGCACACATTAAACAAATGCGCACACCCACATTAAACAAACGCGCACGCACACATAAAACACACGCATGCATACACAGACATGCACTGACAAACGCACACACACACGGTGACATGCAAACATAAAACACACGCACGCACGCACGCACACATAAAACAAACGCGGATTTTATAGGTTTGTTTGTGATCTGTAGTTATGCGTTTGTGTGCATGTCATTGGTGTGTGTGCGCATGTGTCAGTGTGTGTCTGCGTGTGCGTGCGTGTTTGTGTTTTATGTGTGCATGTCACCGTGTGTGTGCGTGTGTCAGTGCATGTCTGTGTGTGCATGCGTGTGTGTGTTTTATGTGTGCATGTCACCGTGTGTGTGCGTGTGTCAGTGCATCTCTGTGTGTGCATGCGTGTGTTTTGTGTGCGTCCGCGTTTGTTTTATGTGTGCGTGCGTGCGTGTGTTTTATGTGTGCATGTCACATGAAACAAATGCGCGCACGCACACATAAAACAAATGCGCGCATGCACACATAAAACAAATGCGCGCATGCACACATAAAACAAATGCGCGCGCGCGCACACAAAACACACGGATGCACACACAGACATGCACTGACACACGCACACACACACGGTGACATGCACACATAAAACAAACGCGGACGCACACAAAACAATGTGCGTCAATGCTTGCGCGTGTCAACACACAACACACGCACGCACACATTAAACAAATGCGCACACCCACATTAAACAAACGCGCACGCACACATAAAACACACGCATGCATACACAGACATGCACTGACAAACGCACACACACACGGTGACATGCAAACATAAAACACACGCACGCACGCACACATAATGCGTGTGTTTTGTGTGCGTCCGCGTTTGTTTTATGTGTGCGTGCGTGCGTGTGTTTTATGTGTGCATGTCACATGAAACAAATGCGCGCACGCACACATAAAACAAATGCGCGCATGCACACATAAAACAAATGCGCGCATGCACACATAAAGCAAATGCGCGCATGCACACATAACACAAATGCGCGCATGCACACATAACACAAATGCGCGCACGTCACATAAAACAAATGCGCGCACGCACACATAAAACAAATGCGCGCACGCACATATTAAAGAAATGCGCACGCGCACACAAAACAAATGCGCAAGAGCACACAAAACAAATGCGCGCGCACAGATAAAACAAATGCACACGCACACAACACACGCACGCACACATTAAACAAATGCGCACACCCACATAAAACAAACGCGCACGCACACATAAAACACACGCATGCATACACAGACATGCACTGACAAACGCACACACACACGGTGACATGCAAACATAAAACACACGCACGCACGCACACATAAAACAAACGCGGGTTTTATAGGTTTGTTTGTGATGTGTAGTTATGCGTTTGTGTGCATGTCATTGGTGTGTGTGCGCATGTGTCAGTGTGTGTCTGCGTGTGCGTGCGTGTGTGTGTTTTATGTGTGCATGTCACCGTGTGTGTGCGTGTGTCAGTGCATGTCTGTGTGTGCATGCGTGTGTGTGTTTTATGTGTGCATGTCACCGTGTGTGTGCGTGTGTCAGTGCATGTCTGTGTGTGCATGCGTGTGTTTTGTGTGCGTCCGCGTTTGTTTTATGTGTGCGTGCGTGCGTGTGTTTTTATGTGTGCATGTCACATGAAACAAATGCGCGCACGCACACATAAAACAAATGCGCGCATGCACACATAAAACAAATGCGCGCATGCACACATAAAACAAATGCGCGCGCGCACACAAAACACACGGATGCACACACAGACATGCACTGACACACGCACACACACACGGTGACATGCACACATAAAACAAACGCGGACGCACACAAAACAAACGCGCACGCACACATAAAACACACGCATGCATACATAGACATGCACTGACAAACGCACACACACACGGTGACATGCAAACATAAAACACACGCACGCACGAACACATAAAACAAACGCGGATTTTTTTTAGAATAGAATAGAATAGAAAAGCTTTATTCATCCCCAGAGGGGAAACACACTTTCACAACAGCGCAGATTAAAAAAAATATATATAGGTTTGTTTGTGATGTGTAGTTATGCGTTTGTGTGCATGTCACTGGTGTGTGTGCGCATGTGTCAGTGTGTGTCTGCGTGTGCGTGCGTGTGTGTGTTTTATGTGTGCATGTCACCGTGTGTGTGTGCGTGTGTCAGTGCATGTCTGTGTGTGCATGCGTGTGTTTAATGTGTGCGTGCGCGTTTGTTTTGTGTGCGTCCGCGTTTGTTTTATGTGTGCGTGCGTGCGTGTGTTTATGTGTGCATGTCACCGTGTGTGTGGGCGTGTGTCAGTGCATGTCTGTGTGTGCATGCGTGTGTTTTAGGTGTGCGTGCGCGTTTCTTTGATGTGTGCGTCCGCGTTTGTTTTATGTGTGCGTGCGTGCGTGTGTTTTATGTGTGCATGTCACCGTGTGTGTGTGCGTTTGTCAGTGCATGTCCGTGTACGCATGCGTGTGTTTTATGTGTGCGTGCGCGTTTGTTTTATGTGGGTGTGCGCATTTGTTTAATGTGTGCGTTCGTGCACAGTAAATTTCCAAGTGTCAAAAAGGAAGTGTTAATGTATTTTAACTATTTCATAGACTGGTTTAACTCTTCCAGATGTAACACAACAACAACAGGTGTAAAACGTGGCTCCTCCCCCTGCAGTGCTGTTGTCAATATCCAGAGTTAAAACCCAGGTGTTATTTATTCAGTGTAAAAAGTGAATGAACACTGTCAAGGGTCAATTTAACAATATTCAGTGTTAATATCTTAATATGCTCCGCCCATTTCAAATGATCCAGAAGTTTCTAGAGTAATTGGACCTCATGGACCACCGCCATGTTTCCATTGGTAAAGACTGTGGTAAGTCTCTCCATCTGCTGACTTATATTTAAATGAATTAAACGATTTATACAATTGTATTCACCGTGACTGTACTACCATTCGCTTTTTAGACTTCTAATGTAGATGAATTGCTATGTGGTTCACCAACATTAAGTTACATTCTATTACTTGTAATGCGGTACAGTTAACCTGCGCAGTGAACACCACGTGTAGACACTTGTAACCAATACCACTATGGATTATTGTGTATATTCGGTTTATGGTGCTCGCTCAAAACAACAGATGTATATGCTGTCTGTACATGCGCGCGCCAGTAAGTACGGTAGTTCATTCCCGCGCCACTCCCCCTCTGTCAGGCTTTAGTTTTTAGTAATGTAACCCAGCCGTTTATTTGTCGTTTTATGTTTCAATTATTTTCACTGGAAGTATATAATTAAACCCAGTTGTTATTTTCGTGTTTTATGTTTTATTACTTTTCAATGCATGTATCGCATCAAGACACTGTCGCTTTAAGACGGCCATTGTTTTTTACCTGCGTTCCACGGATGAGACGCGTGGTGTTCAGATGCTTCAGCGGCTCAGAGACTGAGACACGTGTAAGTAAGTAAGTAAGTAAGTAATATTTATTTATATAGCGCTTTTCGAGACCAGGGTCACAAAGCGCTTTAACAATCAAAAACAATACTCAAAACAGTACATACTTCAAAGATCAAGACAACACCGAGAACAACAAGTTCGAGAAATTCAAGGAAAAGCCTGAACAAATAGAAACGTCTTAAGATGTTTCTTAAAGGAGTCAGTAGACTCCATCAAGCGCAAAGAGAGAGGAAGATTGTTCCAAAGCTTAGGAGCAACAGCCTGAAAAGATTTCTCTCCTCTGGTCCTGAGCCGTGTGCGTGGAACCATCAGTAGATTCTGATCCACAGACCTCAGAGACCGAGCTGGGGTGTAAGGCTGGATCAGATCAGTGATGTAAGGAGGAGCCTGACCATGAATAGCTCTGAAAGTAAGAACCAGAATTTTAAAGTTGATCCTGAAAGAAACTGGAAGCCAGTGAAGAGTTTTAAGGATCGGAGAAATGTGAGTTCTCCTACTTGAGCGGGTCAGAATTCTCGCTGCAGAGTTCTGAATCAACTGCAGACGAGACAGCTCCTTCTTGTTAAGACATGAAAACAAACCGTTACAATAGTCCAGACGAGAAGAAACAAACGCATGGATTACAAGCTCCAGATCATGTTGTGACAACATTTTCCTAAGTTTAGAGATTTTTCTCAGTTGAAGGAAACAGTTTCTGGTCAGTTTTCTGCAGTGTTGAACAAGAGACATGTCTTTATCAAATACAACACCCAGGTTTCTCAGGCTCAGTTTGACAGACTGACCTAAGTCACCCAAGTACTGACTCAACCATGGAATCTTATCATCAGGAGCAATCACCAGAGTTTCAGTTTTGTCCACATTAAGCTGTAAAGTGTGCCAACGCTCCTGCAATTTTACTGAATACACTCGCTTATCACTCCTAGGTGAGCCTAAACAATACGTTTATATTATTGTTTATATTGCTGTGTGTAAATGAATGTTGTGTCGAAGCAGCTATTTAAGTTTTTGTGTGAAACTTGAAGCATTGTTTTATAACTTTATTCAAGTGTATATTTTCGATAGTATTTTATATTGTACTGTTTCACTTTGTTTTGAAAGTAAGTTGCACTTTATATTTTGTTATCGTTTGGTGTTCAGATGCTTCAGCGGCTCAGAGTTCACCGCATCTGTTATTTAACACGCCGATTAAACGTTCGTGCTGTTGTATGGTTAACAAGCGTTGAATGTGTTGAAGGTGCCGTAGCTAAGAATCTTGAATATTAATAAAATAAATCGCCTACCATGACCCACCAATATAGCAAACTTTTTATTGGAATATAAATATATTTTCGTCCTTCAAAATAACAAACAAAATACGTGTGTGAGTTACATTATAATTAAAAAAGCTACGTTTTAGCGAACTAGCTCTCGTGTTAACGCACCACAGAAAGTTACATTACACGCAATGAAACATTATTTCTGAGTCTTAAAGCAATAATGATATCTTACCTCAATAGACGAGTGACGCGCACCTGATTCCGTCAAGTTATGCACAAACGTGAGGATAAAATGCGATCGATCTTTGTCAACAAGTGTGACGTCATCATCCGGAAGTTGCGTATGCGGCAATTTGAAAACTTTTTAGCTGACGCTAAATTTAAACTAAACTTAACTCGGTCTTTATACAAGCACGCATCTACTATTGTATTCATGGCGCTTTTAAACAAACAAGCACAATATCTCATTGTATTCCTGTGGTGTGACGTCACCGCTGCAGGATCAGTTGATTAGCATGTGTGACGTCACCCCTGCAGACTCGCGATTAATGTTGACAAACGTCACGTAGACGCTCATAATCGCAGCTAAATAAAAAGAAAACATATGTCCATAAACGCAATCTCAATGAAAGCTTCTATTTTCATAGAAAAGCGCACCGGATTATAAAGAGGATCAAGCGAAATAGCACAGACTTTATTTTACTCATTCATAAAACAATGTCAACATTATGGAGTTGAAACACCTAAAAATATACAATATAGTCACTTTTACAGGACCTTTTAAGCATGTTTTAATCCGCGAGAGCTTCTTGACTTCCGCGATGCGTAAACAATCCAAGCTCCAAAAAATTAAAATTAAGCATTTTTACCGATTTATATTCACTCTGTACCTCCTTAAAGTGGTTTGAGGTCGTTAAGCACAATCAGGATTAGAATCACACTGTTGACATTAAACATTTCAAATGAGCTTCATAGTTGTAGAATTACGGTAGCCAAATGAAACAGCGACACGTCACGTTACCAAGGCAACGAAGAGATGGGCGACGCGTCAAATGTAACCCGGGTCGTTTGAATCCGACGTCGGGGGGTGCTCTGTATAATACTGGGTGACCCGTGCGTGTCAATGCGTGCGCGCGTGTCAATGTGCGTCAATACGTGTGTGTCAATGTGCGTCAATGTGCGTCAATACGTGTGTGTGTGTCAATGTGCGTCAATGCGTGCGGGTGTGTCAATGCGTATAGACGTGTGTTTATATGTGTGTACATATATGTGTGTATGTGTATAGACGTGTGTGTGTATATATGTGTGTGTATGTGTATAGACGTGTGTGTGTATATATATGTGTGTATGTGTATAGACGTGTGTGTGTATATATGTGTGTGTATAGACGTGTGTGTATATATATGTGTCTATGTGTATAGACGTGTGTGTATATGTGTGTATGTGTATAGACGTGTGTGTGTGTGTGTATATATATATATACGTGTGTGTGTTTATATATGTGTGTATGTGTATAGACGTGTGTGTGTATATATATGTGTGTATATGTGTGTATGTGTATAGACGTGTGTGTGTGTATATGTGTGTATGTGTATAGACGTGTGTGTATATATATGTGTGTATATGTGTGTATGTGTATAGACGTGTGTGTATATATATGTGTGTATGTGTATAGACGTGTGTGTGTATATGTATATGTGTATAGACGTGTGTGTGTGTGTGTGTGTGTATATACTGTATATATATTGTAACGATCCTGTTTGTTCTGTTCATTAATGTTGCGGGCACTTTAAGAAGGTGAGTCTGTGCGCATGCGCAGTTGTTGTTAGAGAGATTTCGCGTTCAACTAGTGGTGTGAAGAACGAGCGGCGTTGGTTGTGGCCGAAACAATAACCTCTCTGTGAGTACAGCGAACAAAGAAACAATATCTGTGCAAGACAACCGTCTGGTCATGTGTGGAGGACCAAACGTTACATTGGTGTCAGAAGCGACTTTTTCGGACCTGCTCCTGAGGCGAAGCTAACGGTTATTAGCAACGAACTTTGCTAACGAACGTCCCCGGTATGTACGGGAAAGTGAAGAGCGAAAGTGAGGAGATGGACGTTGGTGCGAGACGACGGGACCATGCTCAACAGTTAAGAGACGCTGTGTTACAACTCTCAGAAGAAGAATGTGCGTCAATGCGTGCGCCAATGTGCAGCAACTGGGCTTCATCAAGTATCAAACAGATCACACATCACACCTACCATGATTTTGTTCAATGAGATGAAAACTTATTTGATGTTCAATCCAGTGTTCAGGTTGACTTCAGTGCTTATGTTTTAGTAGAAGTGAAGCTGTGGTGCTTTAGTTTAATACATGGACACAGCACTAAACTTTGTTGTTGGTTGTTAGTTGTTTTTTTAGATTTTGGGATCAACCGTCACTTTTTAGTAATGGGAGAATTATTTCTCTGCACTGTGCGAGTCGTCCCAGAGCCATTGTTCAGCCTGAAGCCAATACGTTTTTAGGTTGAAAAGTTTGCCCCCCTGAAAAAATGTAATGCCCCCCCTTAAATGTTTTTCTGCAGCCGGGTCTGTCAGTGTTATACTAGATCCACTCAGTATAAACTGTTGTCAACATTGAAGTCAAATCATCTCCAGAAATGATACTTTGTGATGAAGTCTTAATGTTAAAAGAGACAAATGTAATAATATCTTTAATGAATCAATTCATGTACATTTATATCAAACCTGCTATTCCCTGCATGATGGGATCAGAAACACTAGAATTCTACTTTCTCGGGACGTTTTAGATTTACAACGACGACATCATTAAAAGTGTGAACTGCAGTCACACTGCAAGTTTATGTCCATAATCCTTAGATATTCTCTCCAAATGAGAACAATTTAACAGAAGAGTTTAACATTACCTTGGCTGTAGTCATGCTCTGTAGACAGAAGCTTCACCTGCACAGGTGATCTCATTAGCTCGTCCTGTCTCTCCACCTGCACGCAAAGCAACTTGTACTCTCTGCTGCCCTCTAGTGTTGCTAAAACGATTTATTATGTCCAATAAACAAACCTACAGAAAGACTTAACAGTGTGGGTCTTTCTTTTTATTTCAAGGGTCCCCATTTTATCTCAAACATCAATATAGCTAATATTTAACACTAATTGGTAAATATCAAACATGTATGCTTCATTACAGTTGAAACAATTGTTCTCTGGTAACAAATATTTATCATTAAACATGTGTGTTCATGTATGATCCATGGCACTCATCATGATGGACAAATATGATGGAAAAACATTCTATTAGTGTCAGTACAGTACACGAGGTTGGAAATCAACCACGCATTTGCGCATGCGTTGTCCACCTACAAGGAGGTTTATAACGGTCAGACGCGGAAGAATCTACGAAACTATCACTGATAGATTCTCAAAAATCATCTGATATTAAATGATCTTTTCTCTCAAGGATAAGGATGTTGAAGGAGTGACGTCACAGTGTCCACTGTTGAAGGATAAGGATGTTGAGTGTCCAGCTGGAAGGAGCACAGGTACATGTTGTGGTTTATTAAAGTCTCTTTTCATTTTATTGACATCGGTAAATGTAACGCTAAGTTTAAGTGAAGGTATCAAGACCTGTCGCCCTTCCCAGCTATCTTCTAAATAATCCACGGAGGAAAAATTCAGAAAAAAAAGTCTTATATAGATCCAGAGCGGTCCGTAATAGGAACAAAAAAACAAAACAGGCACTCGGGGCGAAGGCAGGGCACTTCTGGAGATCGGGGTCCCAACAGCAACTAAAACAAAAAGACAAAAGGACTCACTTGAGTAAATAAAAGTGCTGACAACGTCAGGAGTATCCAAAGGATTATCCAGTTGTGATTCAAAGGCGAGGAGCGAGATCGAAAGGACAGCCAACCTGGTCTGGAAACGCAATACTCTGGCGAGTTCTTCCGGGTAGAGACGCTCCTTATCAATGGGAAGAACCCGCCACTCCATCATCCCCAGCCGCGCACCTGCCAGCGTCTGTCACTCAAAACACAGGACACATGAAAACGGAAAACCACCTTCAAAATAAAACAAAAGAACATAAGCATGACACTTGTATGTTGATTCTATCAAATGTATTCTGCCTATTTTAAATGTTGACCTTTTTTCTTATAAGAGTAACTGTCAGGAGTCTTGATGTAAAACGTCACTCAAATGTGTCATTTATTTATTTCTCTCACAGGATTCAGAGTCAATGTTCATTGCACAGAATTTCCATCTCCGTCCTGCACTGTCTGTGATGATGGAACTTACATGGACAAATTGAACCGAGAGAAACATGGTTTCAAGTGTCTCGTCTGTACTGAAGGTAAAGTTTGTTCTTCACTAGAATGATGAGTTGGTCAGTATGTAGATGTGATGTAGAATTTGTTATTGACTAACAGGACTGAGAGAGATCAGATCCTGTACCTTCACAGCAAACACCAAGTGTGAACCTCTGGAGGGTTTTTTCTGTGTGGACGGCTCAGTGGACACATGTGTGGCAGCACAGCAACACTCCACATGTGAACCAGGACAGTTCATCATCAGAGCAGGCGAGTTTCACATCCAACATGTGAAATGCAAGAGTGCAGAAACTATAAGACACACACAATGTTCTTCACAGGAACGTCCTCCACAGACACTGAGTGTGGAACCTGCAGTGAAGGAACATTTTCAAATGGAACGTTCACGTCATGTCAGGATCACAAACAGTGAGTGAAGCTTCACAAATGTTTGCTCCAGATGTTTTCTTCTAAACTGTCTCCACTTGTCTTTGTAGATGTTCAACATATCTACGAGAAGGAACTATTTCTTCTGACTCTGTATGTCGAGAAGGTTTGACACCAGGAGAAGTGGCTGGAATTATTGTTGCTGTGATCGTTCTACTGATCACATGTTCTGTAGTTTATTGGTATAAAAAAAGAAAAAGAGGTAAAAAACAAATGCATTCATAAAAATCACATTATTATATTGATTTGTGTTTATCTGGAGTCATTTCCTTGAATTATTTTTCTCCTTAACCAGATGGAAAAGAGTTCAAGAGAAGAAGGAAGGTATGTAAGAATGTTTTTTAGTCATTTATCAAAGTGATTTAATGTTTAAATGTAATGTTGATTAATTTTGCAAATGTCATCACTTGTACAATTAAAATGAATGTCAATTTTGGTTTAATATCTTCAGCACTGCAGTATTTGTGCATCAGAGAAACGATCATTATTTCTTATTAGGAGGTGGCAGTGGGAATGAATGAATGTATGGATTCAACGGAGCATCCGTGAGAATTTCAATTAGTTTGAGCTTTTTTTTTAATCTAAACTGACTTATTTTTTTCTTGTCTTAGATCAATTTATTCATCTGAGAATAAGTCCGATGAAGTGGAACATGTTCCACTGATGGTAGAACCCGGGGAAGACCCAGAACACACTGAAGAAGCATGTTCCTCCACTGGGCTGGAAACACAGGGGGGTCCTCCAGAAAGAGCTGGACGATGTAACTGGGGAGAAGAAAGTATGGACCTCTCTGCTGAAGCTGCTGCCCCCGTGACAAGAATCCAGATAAACAGACCAGAGATAGCAGACGTTGAATATGAACTAATTGGACACGAGGATATTAAAGTAGATTGTTCAGTCATTCAATAGAATGTTTGAGTTTTATACAACATGAAAAATGTGTTCATAAATGATGTGTTCAGTGAACATAACATATTTCTGGCTGTTTTCATTTGCCTGTGTGTGTAGCTTAGTCTGTGATATAGAAAACAGTTTCTGTCAAAGCTTTCATTAATCTCATAAATGGCTGATCAGTTAAACATCAGCCAGGTTTGAGGATGTACTTCACTCCACAGCCGTCAGTGTTGCTTGTTCTTTCACTGCCCTTTTTGTGAGGTCACCAAATTCAGACCAGCACAGATGGACAAAACCCAACAGCACATACAAAGCCACTTGAGAAAGGCAATCATCATGGAGGTGTGTACAGTATATGTTTAGTTAGTTCCTCGTATATTGCATCATAAAAGTCTAACCGTTTACATTTTTATGTTTGACAGACTATCCGATACACAGATGTGGGCTGCAGACCAGAACCTCACGTCCATTGTCATGTGCGTGTCAATGTGTGTCAATGCGCGCGCGTGTGTCAATGTGCGTCAATGCTTGCGCGCGTGTCAATGTGCGTCAATGCTTGCGTGCGTGTCAATGCGTGTGCGTGTGTCAATATGCTTGCGCGCGTGTCAATGTGCGTCAATGCTTGCGCGCGTGTCAATGTGCGTCAATGCGCGCGTGCGTGTCAATGTGCGTCAATGCGCCCGTGCGTGTCAATGCGTGTGCGTGCGTCAATATGCGCGCGAGTGTCAATGTGCGTCAATGCTTGCGCGCGTGTCAATGTGCGTCAATGCTTGCGCGTGTGTCAATGTGCGTCAATGCTTGCGCGTGTCAACACACAACACACGCACGCACACATTAAACAAATGCGCACACCCACATTAAACAAACGCGCACGCACACATAAAACACACGCATGCATACACAGACATGCACTGACAAACGCACACACACACGGTGACATGCAAACATAAAACACACGCACGCACGCACACATAAAACAAACGCGGATTTTAGTCTGTTTGTGATGTGTAGTTATGCGTTTGTGTGCATGTCATTGGTGTGTGTGCGCATGTGTCAGTGTGTGTCTGCGTGTGCGTGCGTGTGTGTGTTTTATGTGTGCATGTCACCGTGTGTGTGCGTGTGTCAGTGCATGTCTGTGTGTGCATGCGTGTGTTTTGTGTGCGTCCGCGTTTGGTTTATGTGTGCGTGCGTGCGTGTGTTTTATGTGTGCATGTCACATGAAACAAATGCGCGCACGCACACATAAAACAAATGCGCGCATGCACACATAAAACAAATGCGCGCATGCACACATAAAGCAAATGCGCGCATGCACACATAACACAAATGCGCGCACGTCACATAAAACAAATGCGCGCACGCACACATAAAACAAATGCGCGCACGCACATATTAAAGAAATGCGCACGCGCACACAAAACAAATGCGCAAGAGCACACAAAACAAATGCGCGCGCACAGATAAAACAAATGCACACGCACACAACACACGCACGCACACATTAAACAAATGCGCACACCCACATAAAACAAACGCGCACGCACACATAAAACACACGCATGCATACACAGACATGCACTGACAAACGCACACACACACGGTGACATGCAAACATAAAACACACGCACGCACGCACACATAAAACAAACGCGGGTTTTATAGGTTTGTTTGTGATGTGTAGTTATGCGTTTGTGTGCATGTCATTGGTGTGTGTGCGCATGTGTCAGTGTGTGTCTGCGTGTGCGTGCGTGTGTGTGTTTTATGTGTGCATGTCACCGTGTGTGTGCGTGTGTCAGTGCATGTCTGTGTGTGCATGCGTGTGTTTTGTGTGCGTCCGCGTTTGTTTTATGTGTGCGTGCGTGCGTGTGTTTTATGTGTGCATGTCACATGAAACAAATGCGCGCACGCACACATAAAACAAATGCGCGCATGCACACATAAAACAAATGCGCGCATGCACACATAAAACAAATGCGCGCATGCACACATAAAGCAAATGCGCGCATGCACACATAAAACAAATGCGCGCACGTCACATAAAACAAATGCGCGCACGCACACATAAAACAAATGCGCGCACGCACATATTAAAGAAATGCGCACGCGCACACAAAACAAATGCGCAAGAGCACACAAAACAAATGCGCGCGCACAGATAAAACAAATGCACACGCACACAACACACGCACGCACACATTAAACAAATGCGCACACCCACATAAAACAAACGCGCACGCACACATAAAACACACGCATGCATACACAGACATGCACTGACAAACGCACACACACACGGTGACATGCAAACATAAAACACACGCACGCACGCACACATAAAACAAACGCGGGTTTTATAGGTTTGTTTGTGATGTGTAGTTATGCGTTTGTGTGCATGTCATTGGTGTGTGTGCGCATGTGTCAGTGTGTGTCTGCGTGTGCGTGCGTGTGTGTGTTTTATGTGTGCATGTCACCGTGTGTGTGCGTGTGTCAGTGCATGTCTGTGTGTGCATGCGTGTGTTTTGTGTGCGTCCGCGTTTGTTTTATGTGTGCGTGCGTGCGTGTGTTTTATGTGTGCATGTCACATGAAACAAATGCGCGCACGCACACATAAAACAAATGCGCGCATGCACACATAAAACAAATGCGCGCATGCACACATAAAACAAATGCGCGCATGCACACATAAAGCAAATGCGCGCATGCACACATAAAACAAATGCGCGCACGTCACATAAAACAAATGCGCGCACGCACACATAAAACAAATGCGCGCACGCACATATTAAAGAAATGCGCACGCGCACACAAAACAAATGCGCAAGAGCACACAAAACAAATGCGCGCGCACAGATAAAACAAATGCACACGCACACAACACACGCACGCACACATTAAACAAATGCGCACACCCACATAAAACAAACGCGCACGCACACATAAAACACACGCATGCATACACAGACATGCACTGACAAACGCACACACACACGGTGACATGCAAACATAAAACACACGCACGCACGCACACATAAAACAAACGCGGATTTTATAGGTTTGTTTGTGATCTGTAGTTATGCGTTTGTGTGCATGTCATTGGTGTGTGTGCGCATGTGTCAGTGTGTGTCTGCGTGTGCGTGCGTGTGTGTGTTTTATGTGTGCATGTCTGTGTGTGTGCGTGTGTCAGTGCATGTCTGTGTGTGCATGCGTGTGTGTTTTATGTGTGCATGTCACTGTGTGTGTGCGTGTGTCAGTGCATGTCTGTGTGTGCATGCGTGTGTTTTGTGTGCGTCCGCGTTTGTTTTATGTGTGCGTGCGTGCGTGTGTTTTATGTGTGCATGTCACATGAAACAAATGCGCGCACGCACACATAAAACAAATGCGCGCATGCACACATAAAACAAATGCGCGCATGCACACATAAAACAAATGCGCGCGCGCGCACACATAAAACAAATGCGCGCGCGCGCACACAAAACACACGGATGCACACACAGACATGCACTGACACACGCACACACACACGGTGACATGCACACATAAAACAAACGCGGACGCACACAAAACAATGTGCGTCAATGCTTGCGCGTGTCAACACACAACACACGCACGCACACATTAAACAAATGCGCACACCCACATTAAACAAACGCGCACGCACACATAAAACACACGCATGCATACACAGACATGCACTGACAAACGCACACACACACGGTGACATGCAAACATAAAACACACGCACGCACGCACACATAATGCGTGTGTTTTGTGTGCGTCCGCGTTTGTTTTATGTGTGCGTGCGTGCGTGTGTTTTATGTGTGCATGTCACATGAAACAAATGCGCGCACGCACACATAAAACAAATGCGCGCATGCACACATAAAACAAATGCGCGCATGCACACATAAAGCAAATGCGCGCATGCACACATAACACAAATGCGCGCACGTCACATAAAACAAATGCGCGCACGCACACATAAAACAAATGCGCGCACGCACATATTAAAGAAATGCGCACGCGCACACAAAACAAATGCGCAAGAGCACACAAAACAAATGCGCGCGCACAGATAAAACAAATGCACACGCACACAACACACGCACGCACACATTAAACAAATGCGCACACCCACATAAAACAAACGCGCACGCACACATAAAACACACGCATGCATACACAGACATGCACTGACAAACGCACACACACACGGTGACATGCAAACATAAAACACACGCACGCACGCACACATAAAACAAACGCGGGTTTTATAGGTTTGTTTGTGATGTGTAGTTATGCGTTTGTGTGCATGTCATTGGTGTGTGTGCGCATGTGTCAGTGTGTGTCTGCGTGTGCGTGCGTGTGTGTGTTTTATGTGTGCATGTCACCGTGTGTGTGCGTGTGTCAGTGCATGTCTGTGTGTGCATGCGTGTGTTTTGTGTGCGTCCGCGTTTGTTTTATGTGTGCGTGCGTGCGTGTGTTTTATGTGTGCATGTCACATGAAACAAATGCGCGCACGCACACATAAAACAAATGCGCGCATGCACACATAAAACAAATGCGCGCATGCACACATAAAACAAATGCGCGCATGCACACATAAAACAAATGCGCGCATGCACACATAAAACAAATGCGCGCATGCACACATAAAACAAATGCGCGCATGCACACATAAAGCAAATGCGCGCATGCACACATAAAACAAATGCGCGCACGCACACATAAAACAAATGCGCGCACGCACATATTAAAGAAATGCGCACGCGCACACAAAACAAATGCGCAAGAGCACACAAAACAAATGCGCGCGCACAGTTAAAACAAATGCACACGCACACAACACACGCACGCACACATTAAACAAATGCGCACACCCACATAAAACAAACGCGCACGCACACATAAAACACACGCATGCATACACAGACATGCACTGACAAACGCACACACACACGGTGACATGCAAACATAAAACACACGCACGCACGCACACATAAAACAAACGCGGATTTTATAGGTTTGTTTGTGATCTGTAGTTATGCGTTTGTGTGCATGTCATTGGTGTGTGTGCGCATGTGTCAGTGTGTGTCTGCGTGTGCGTGCGTGTGTGTGTTTTATGTGTGCATGTCACCGTGTGTGTGCGTGTGTCAGTGCATGTCTGTGTGTGCATGCGTGTGTGTGTTTTATGTGTGCATGTCACCGTGTGTGTGCGTGTGTCAGTGCATGTCTGTGTGTGCATGCGTGTGTTTTGTGTGCGTCCGCGTTTGTTTTATGTGTGCGTGCGTGCGTGTGTTTTATGTGTGCATGTCACATGAAACAAATGCGCGCACGCACACATAAAACAAATGCGCGCATGCACACATAAAACAAATGCGCGCATGCACACATAAAACAAATGCGCGCGCGCGCACACAAAACACACGGATGCACACACAGACATGCACTGACACACGCACACACACACGGTGACATGCACACATAAAACAAACGCGGACGCACACAAAACAAACGCGCACGCACACATAAAACACACGCATGCATACATAGACATGCACTGACAAACGCACACACACACGGTGACATGCAAACATAAAACACACGCACGCACGAACACATAAAACAAACGCGGATTTTTTTTAGAATAGAATAGAATAGAAAAGCTTTATTCATCCCCAGAGGGGAAACACACTTTCACAACAGCGCAGATTAAAAAATATATATATAGGTTTGTTTGTGATGTGTAGTTATGCGTTTGTGTGCATGTCACTGGTGTGTGTGCGCATGTGTCAGTGTGTGTCTGCGTGTGCGTGCGTGTGTGTGTTTTATGTGTGCATGTCACCGTGTGTGTGTGCGTGTGTCAGTGCATGTCTGTGTGTGCATGCGTGTGTTTAATGTGTGCGTGCGCGTTTGTTTTGTGTGCGTCCGCGTTTGTTTTATGTGTGCGTGCGTGCGTGTGTTTATGTGTGCATGTCACCGTGTGTGTGGGCGTGTGTCAGTGCATGTCTGTGTGTGCATGCGTGTGTTTTAGGTGTGCGTGCGCGTTTCTTTGATGTGTGCGTCCGCGTTTGTTTTATGTTTGCGTGCGTGCGTGTGTTTTATGTTTGCATGTCACCGTGTGTGTGTGCGTTTGTCAGTGCATGTCCGTGTACGCATGCGTGTGTTTTATGTGTGCGTGCGCGTTTGTTTTATGTGGGTGTGCGCATTTGTTTAATGTGTGCGTTCGTGCACAGTAAATTTCCAAGTGTCAAAAAGGAAGTGTTAATGTATTTTAACTATTTCATAGACTGGTTTAACTCTTCCAGATGTAACACAACAACAACAGGTGTAAAACGTGGCTCCTCCCCCTGCAGTGCTGTTGTCAATATCCAGAGTTAAAACCCAGGTGTTATTTATTCAGTGTAAAAAGTGAATGAACACTGTCAAGGGTCAATTTAACAATATTCAGTGTTAATATCTTAATATGCTCCGCCCATTTCAAATGATCCAGAAGTTTCTAGAGTAATTGGACCTCATGGACCACCGCCATGTTTCCATTGGTAAAGACTGTGGTAAGTCTCTCCATCTGCTGACTTATATTTAAATGAATTAAACGATTTATACAATTGTATTCACCGTGACTGTACTACCATTCGCTTTTTAGACTTCTAATGTAGATGAATTGCTATGTGGTTCACCAACATTAAGTTACATTCTATTACTTGTAATGCGGTACAGTTAACCTGCGCAGTGAACACCACGTGTAGACACTTGTAACCAATACCACTATGGATTATTGTGTATATTCGGTTTATGGTGCTCGCTCAAAACAACAGATGTATATGCTGTCTGTACATGCGCGCGCCAGTAAGTACGGTAGTTCATTCCCGCGCCACTCCCCCTCTGTCAGGCTTTAGTTTTTAGTAATGTAACCCAGCCGTTTATTTGTCGTTTTATGTTTCAATTATTTTCACTGGAAGTATATAATTAAACCCAGTTGTTATTTTCGTGTTTTATGTTTTATTACTTTTCAATGCATGTATCGCATCAAGACACTGTCGCTTTAAGACGGCCATTGTTTTTTACCTGCGTTCCACGGATGAGACGCGTGGTGTTCAGATGCTTCAGCGGCTCAGAGACTGAGACACGTGTAAGTAAGTAAGTAAGTAAGTAATATTTATTTATATAGCGCTTTTCGAGACCAGGGTCACAAAGCGCTTTAACAATCAAAAACAATACTCAAAACAGTACATACTTCAAAGATCAAGACAACACCGAGAACAACAAGTTCGAGAAATTCAAGGAAAAGCCTGAACAAATAGAAACGTCTTAAGATGTTTCTTAAAGGAGTCAGTAGACTCCATCAAGCGCAAAGAGAGAGGAAGATTGTTCCAAAGCTTAGGAGCAACAGCCTGAAAAGATTTCTCTCCTCTGGTCCTGAGCCGTGTGCGTGGAACCATCAGTAGATTCTGATCCACAGACCTCAGAGACCGAGCTGGGGTGTAAGGCTGGATCAGATCAGTGATGTAAGGAGGAGCCTGACCATGAATAGCTCTGAAAGTAAGAACCAGAATTTTAAAGTTGATCCTGAAAGAAACTGGAAGCCAGTGAAGAGTTTTAAGGATCGGAGAAATGTGAGTTCTCCTACTTGAGCGGGTCAGAATTCTCGCTGCAGAGTTCTGAATCAACTGCAGACGAGACAGCTCCTTCTTGTTAAGACATGAAAACAAACCGTTACAATAGTCCAGACGAGAAGAAACAAATGCATGGATTACAAGCTCCAGATCATGTTGTGACAACATTTTCCTAAGTTTAGAGATTTTTCTCAGTTGAAGGAAACAGTTTCTGGTCAGTTTTCTGCAGTGTTGAACAAGAGACATGTCTTTATCAAATACAACACCCAGGTTTCTCAGGCTCAGTTTGACAGACTGACCTAAGTCACCCAAGTACTGACTCAACCATGGAATCTTATCATCAGGAGCAATCACCAGAGTTTCAGTTTTGTCCACATTAAGCTGTAAAGTGTGCCAACGCTCCTGCAATTTTACTGAATACACTCGCTTATCACTCCTAGGTGAGCCTAAACAATACGTTTATATTATTGTTTATATTGCTGTGTGTAAATGAATGTTGTGTCGAAGCAGCTATTTAAGTTTTTGTGTGAAACTTGAAGCATTGTTTTATAACTTTATTCAAGTGTATATTTTCGATAGTATTTTATATTGTACTGTTTCACTTTGTTTTGAAAGTAAGTTGCACTTTATATTTTGTTATCGCGTGGTGTTCAGATGCTTCAGCGGCTCAGAGTTCACCGCATCTGTTATTTAACACGCCGATTAAACGTTCGTGCTGTTGTATGGTTAACAAGCGTTGAATGTGTTGAAGGTGCCGTAGCTAAGAATCTTGAATATTAATAAAATAAATCGCCTACCATGACCCACCAATATAGCAAACTTTTTATTGGAATATAAATATATTTTCGTCCTTCAAAATAACAAACAAAATACGTGTGTGAGTTACATTATAATTAAAAAAGCTAAGTTTTAGCGAACTAGCTCTCGTGTTAACGCACCACAGAAAGTTACATTACACGCAATGAAACATTATTTCTGAGTCTTAAAGCAATAATGATATCTTACCTCAATAGACGAGTGACGCGCACCTGATTCCGTCAAGTTATGCACAAACGTGAGGATAAAATGCGATCGATCTTTGTCAACAAGTGTGACGTCATCATCCGGAAGTTGCGTATGCGGCAATTTGAAAACTTTTTAGCTGACGCTAAATTTAAACTAAACTTAACTCGGTCTTTATACAAGCACGCATCTACTATTGTATTCATGGCGCTTTTAAACAAACAAGCACAATATCTCATTGTATTCCTGTGGTGTGACGTCACCGCTGCAGGATCAGTTGATTAGCATGTGTGACGTCACCCCTGCAGACTCGCGATTAATGTTGACAAACGTCACGTAGACGCTCATAATCGCAGCTAAATAAAAAGAAAACATATGTCCATAAACGCAATCTCAATGAAAGCTTCTATTTTCATAGAAAAGCGCACCGGATTATAAAGAGGATCAAGCGAAATAGCACAGACTTTATTTTACTCATTCATAAAACAATGTCAACATTATGGAGTTGAAACACCTAAAAATATACAATATAGTCACTTTTACAGGACCTTTTAAGCATGTTTTAATCCGCGAGAGCTTCTTGACTTCCGCGATGCGTAAACAATCCAAGCTCCAAAAAATTAAAATTAAGCATTTTTACCGATTTATATTCACTCTGTACCTCCTTAAAGTGGTTTGAGGTCGTTAAGCACAATCAGGATTAGAATCACACTGTTGACATTAAACATTTCAAATGAGCTTCATAGTTGTAGAATTACGGTAGCCAAATGAAACAGCGACACGTCACGTTACCAAGGCAACGAAGAGATGGGCGACGCGTCAAATGTAACCCGGGTCGTTTGAATCCGACGTCGGGGGGTGCTCTGTATAATACTGGGTGACCCGTGCGTGTCAATGCGTGCGCGCGTGTCAATGTGCGTCAATACGTGTGTGTCAATGTGCGTCAATGTGCGTCAATACGTGTGTGTGTGTCAATGTGCGTCAATGCGTGCGGGTGTGTCAATGCGTATAGACGTGTGTTTATATGTGTGTACATATATGTGTGTATGTGTATAGACGTGTGTGTGTATATATGTGTGTGTATGTGTATAGACGTGTGTGTGTATATATATGTGTGTATGTGTATAGACGTGTGTGTGTATATATGTGTGTGTATAGACGTGTGTGTATATATATGTGTCTATGTGTATAGACGTGTGTGTATATGTGTGTATGTGTATAGACGTGTGTGTGTGTGTGTATATATATATATACGTGTGTGTGTTTATATATGTGTGTATGTGTATAGACGTGTGTGTGTATATATATGTGTGTATATGTGTGTATGTGTATAGACGTGTGTGTGTGTATATGTGTGTATGTGTATAGACGTGTGTGTATATATATGTGTGTATATGTGTGTATGTGTATAGACGTGTGTGTATATATATGTGTGTATGTGTATAGACGTGTGTGTGTATATGTATATGTGTATAGACGTGTGTGTGTGTGTGTGTGTGTATATACTGTATATATATTGTAACGATCCTGTTTGTTCTGTTCATTAATGTTGCGGGCACTTTAAGAAGGTGAGTCTGTGCGCATGCGCAGTTGTTGTTAGAGAGATTTCGCGTTCAACTAGTGGTGTGAAGAACGAGCGGCGTTGGTTGTGGCCGAAACAATAACCTCTCTGTGAGTACAGCGAACAAAGAAACAATATCTGTGCAAGACAACCGTCTGGTCATGTGTGGAGGACCAAACGTTACATTGGTGTCAGAAGCGACTTTTTCGGACCTGCTCCTGAGGCGAAGCTAACGGTTATTAGCAACGAACTTTGCTAACGAACGTCCCCGGTATGTACGGGAAAGTGAAGAGCGAAAGTGAGGAGATGGACGTTGGTGCGAGACGACGGGACCATGCTCAACAGTTAAGAGACGCTGTGTTACAACTCTCAGAAGAAGAATGTGCGTCAATGCGTGCGCCAATGTGCAGCAACTGGGCTTCATCAAGTATCAAACAGATCACACATCACACCTACCATGATTTTGTTCAATGAGATGAAAACTTATTTGATGTTCAATCCAGTGTTCAGGTTGACTTCAGTGCTTATGTTTTAGTAGAAGTGAAGCTGTGGTGCTTTAGTTTAATACATGGACACAGCACTAAACTTTGTTGTTGGTTGTTAGTTGTTTTTTTAGATTTTGGGATCAACCGTCACTTTTTAGTAATGGGAGAATTATTTCTCTGCACTGTGCGAGTCGTCCCAGAGCCATTGTTCAGCCTGAAGCCAATACGTTTTTAGGTTGAAAAGTTTGCCCCCCTGAAAAAATGTAATGCCCCCCCTTAAATGTTTTTCTGCAGCCGGGTCTGTCAGTGTTATACTAGATCCACTCAGTATAAACTGTTGTCAACATTGAAGTCAAATCATCTCCAGAAATGATACTTTGTGATGAAGTCTTAATGTTAAAAGAGACAAATGTAATAATATCTTTAATGAATCAATTCATGTACATTTATATCAAACCTGCTATTCCCTGCATGATGGGATCAGAAACACTAGAATTCTACTTTCTCGGGACGTTTTAGATTTACAACGACGACATCATTAAAAGTGTGAACTGCAGTCACACTGCAAGTTTATGTCCATAATCCTTAGATATTCTCTCCAAATGAGAACAATTTAACAGAAGAGTTTAACATTACCTTGGCTGTAGTCATGCTCTGTAGACAGAAGCTTCACCTGCACAGGTGATCTCATTAGCTCGTCCTGTCTCTCCACCTGCACGCAAAGCAACTTGTACTCTCTGCTGCCCTCTAGTGTTGCTAAAACGATTTATTATGTCCAATAAACAAACCTACAGAAAGACTTAACAGTGTGGGTCTTTCTTTTTATTTCAAGGGTCCCCATTTTATCTCAAACATCAATATAGCTAATATTTAACACTAATTGGTAAATATCAAACATGTATGCTTCATTACAGTTGAAACAATTGTTCTCTGGTAACAAATATTTATCATTAAACATGTGTGTTCATGTATGATCCATGGCACTCATCATGATGGACAAATATGATGGAAAAACATTCTATTAGTGTCAGTACAGTACACGAGGTTGGAAATCAACCACGCATTTGCGCATGCGTTGTCCACCTACAAGGAGGTTTATAACGGTCAGACGCGGAAGAATCTACGAAACTATCACTGATAGATTCTCAAAAATCATCTGATATTAAATGATCTTTTCTCTCAAGGATAAGGATGTTGAAGGAGTGACGTCACAGTGTCCACTGTTGAAGGATAAGGATGTTGAGTGTCCAGCTGGAAGGAGCACAGGTACATGTTGTGGTTTATTAAAGTCTCTTTTCATTTTATTGACATCGGTAAATGTAACGCTAAGTTTAAGTGAAGGTATCAAGACCTGTCGCCCTTCCCAGCTATCTTCTAAATAATCCACGGAGGAAAAATTCAGAAAAAAAAGTCTTATATAGATCCAGAGCGGTCCGTAATAGGAACAAAAAAACAAAACAGGCACTCGGGGCGAAGGCAGGGCACTTCTGGAGATCGGGGTCCCAACAGCAACTAAAACAAAAAGACAAAAGGACTCACTTGAGTAAATAAAAGTGCTGACAACGTCAGGAGTATCCAAAGGATTATCCAGTTGTGATTCAAAGGCGAGGAGCGAGATCGAAAGGACAGCCAACCTGGTCTGGAAACGCAATACTCTGGCGAGTTCTTCCGGGTAGAGACGCTCCTTATCAATGGGAAGAACCCGCCACTCCATCATCCCCAGCCGCGCACCTGCCAGCGTCTGTCACTCAAAACACAGGACACATGAAAACGGAAAACCACCTTCAAAATAAAACAAAAGAACATAAGCATGACACTTGTATGTTGATTCTATCAAATGTATTCTGCCTATTTTAAATGTTGACCTTTTTTCTTATAAGAGTAACTGTCAGGAGTCTTGATGTAAAACGTCACTCAAATGTGTCATTTATTTATTTCTCTCACAGGATTCAGAGTCAATGTTCATTGCACAGAATTTCCATCTCCGTCCTGCACTGTCTGTGATGATGGAACTTACATGGACAAATTGAACCGAGAGAAACATGGTTTCAAGTGTCTCGTCTGTACTGAAGGTAAAGTTTGTTCTTCACTAGAATGATGAGTTGGTCAGTATGTAGATGTGATGTAGAATTTGTTATTGACTAACAGGACTGAGAGAGATCAGATCCTGTACCTTCACAGCAAACACCAAGTGTGAACCTCTGGAGGGTTTTTTCTGTGTGGACGGCTCAGTGGACACATGTGTGGCAGCACAGCAACACTCCACATGTGAACCAGGACAGTTCATCATCAGAGCAGGCGAGTTTCACATCCAACATGTGAAATGCAAGAGTGCAGAAACTATAAGACACACACAATGTTCTTCACAGGAACGTCCTCCACAGACACTGAGTGTGGAACCTGCAGTGAAGGAACATTTTCAAATGGAACGTTCACGTCATGTCAGGATCACAAACAGTGAGTGAAGCTTCACAAATGTTTGCTCCAGATGTTTTCTTCTAAACTGTCTCCACTTGTCTTTGTAGATGTTCAACATATCTACGAGAAGGAACTATTTCTTCTGACTCTGTATGTCGAGAAGGTTTGACACCAGGAGAAGTGGCTGGAATTATTGTTGCTGTGATCGTTCTACTGATCACATGTTCTGTAGTTTATTGGTATAAAAAAAGAAAAAGAGGTAAAAAACAAATGCATTCATAAAAATCACATTATTATATTGATTTGTGTTTATCTGGAGTCATTTCCTTGAATTATTTTTCTCCTTAACCAGATGGAAAAGAGTTCAAGAGAAGAAGGAAGGTATGTAAGAATGTTTTTTAGTCATTTATCAAAGTGATTTAATGTTTAAATGTAATGTTGATTAATTTTGCAAATGTCATCACTTGTACAATTAAAATGAATGTCAATTTTGGTTTAATATCTTCAGCACTGCAGTATTTGTGCATCAGAGAAACGATCATTATTTCTTATTAGGAGGTGGCAGTGGGAATGAATGAATGTATGGATTCAACGGAGCATCCGTGAGAATTTCAATTAGTTTGAGCTTTTTTTTTAATCTAAACTGACTTATTTTTTTCTTGTCTTAGATCAATTTATTCATCTGAGAATAAGTCCGATGAAGTGGAACATGTTCCACTGATGGTAGAACCCGGGGAAGACCCAGAACACACTGAAGAAGCATGTTCCTCCACTGGGCTGGAAACACAGGGGGGTCCTCCAGAAAGAGCTGGACGATGTAACTGGGGAGAAGAAAGTATGGACCTCTCTGCTGAAGCTGCTGCCCCCGTGACAAGAATCCAGATAAACAGACCAGAGATAGCAGACGTTGAATATGAACTAATTGGACACGAGGATATTAAAGTCGATTGTTCAGTCATTCAATAGAATGTTTGAGTTTTATACAACATGAAAAATGTGTTCATAAATGATGTGTTCAGTGAACATAACATATTTCTGGCTGTTTTCATTTGCCTGTGTGTGTAGCTTAGTCTGTGATATAGAAAACAGTTTCTGTCAAAGCTTTCATTAATCTCATAAATGGCTGATCAGTTAAACATCAGCCAGGTTTGAGGATGTACTTCACTCCACAGCCGTCAGTGTTGCTTGTTCTTTCACTGCCCTTTTTGTGAGGTCACCAAATTCAGACCAGCACAGATGGACAAAACCCAACAGCACATACAAAGCCACTTGAGAAAGGCAATCATCATGGAGGTGTGTACAGTATATGTTTAGTTAGTTCCTCGTATATTGCATCATAAAAGTCTAACCGTTTACATTTTTATGTTTGACAGACTATCCGATACACAGATGTGGGCTGCAGACCAGAACCTCACGTCCATTGTCATGTGCGTGTCAATGTGTGTCAATGCGCGCGTGTGTCAATGTGCGTCAATGCTTGCGCGCGTGTCAATGTGCGTCAATGCTTGCGTGCGTGTCAATGCGTGTGCGTGTGTCAATATGCTTGCGCGCGTGTCAATGTGCGTCAATGCTTGCGCGCGTGTCAATGTGCGTCAATGCGCGCGTGCGTGTCAATGTGCGTCAATGCGCCCGTGCGTGTCAATGCGTGTGCGTGCGTCAATATGCGCGCGAGTGTCAATGTGCGTCAATGCTTGCGCGCGTGTCAATGTGAGTCAATGCTTGCGCGTGTGTCAATGTGCGTCAATGCTTGCGCGTGTCAACACACAACACACGCACGCACACATTAAACAAATGCGCACACCCACATTAAACAAACGCGCACGCACACATAAAACACACGCATGCATACACAGACATGCACTGACAAACGCACACACACACGGTGACATGCAAACATAAAACACACGCACGCACGCACACATAAAACAAACGCGGATTTTATAGGTTTGTTTGTGATCTGTAGTTATGCGTTTGTGTGCATGTCATTGGTGTGTGTGCGCATGTGTCAGTGTGTGTCTGCGTGTGCGTGCGTGTGTGTGTTTTATGTGTGCATGTCACCGTGTGTGTGAGTGTGTCAGTGCATGTCTGTGTGTGCATGCGTGTGTTTTGTGTGCGTCCGCGTTTGTTTTATGAGTGCGTGCGTGCGTGTGTTTTATGTGTGCATTACACATGAAACAAATGCGCGCACGCACACATAAAACAAATGCGCGCATGCACACATAAAACAAATGCGCGCATGCACACATAAAGCAAATGCGCGCATGCACACATAAAACAAATGCGCGCACGTCACATAAAACAAATGCGCGCACGCACACATAAAACAAATGCGCGCACGCACATATTAAAGAAATGCGCACGCGCACACAAAACAAATGCGCAAGAGCACACAAAACAAATGCGCGCGCACAGATAAAACAAATGCACACGCACACAACACACGCACGCACACATTAAACAAATGCGCACACCCACATAAAACAAACGCGCACGCACACATAAAACACACGCATGCATACACAGACATGCACTGACAAACGCACACACACGGTGACATGCAAACATAAAACACACGCACGCACGCACACATAAAACAAACGCGGGTTTTATAGGTTTGTTTGTGATGTGTAGTTATGCGTTTGTGTGCATGTCATTGGTGTGTGTGCGCATGTGTCAGTGTGTGTCTGCGTGTGCGTGCGTGTGTGTGTTTTATGTGTGCATGTCACCGTGTGTGTGCGTGTGTCAGTGCATGTCTGTGTGTGCATGCGTGTGTTTTGTGTGCGTCCGCGTTTGTTTTATGTGTGCGTGCGTGCGTGTGTTTTATGTGTGCATGTCACATGAAACAAATGCGCGCACGCACACATAAAACAAATGCGCGCATGCACACATAAAACAAATGCGCGCATGCACACATAAAACAAATGCGCGCATGCACACATAAAGCAAATGCGCGCATGCACACATAAAACAAATGCGCGCACGTCACATAAAACAAATGCGCGCACGCACACATAAAACAAATGCGCGCACGCACATATTAAAGAAATGCGCACGCGCACACAAAACAAATGCGCAAGAGCACACAAAACAAATGCGCGCGCACAGATAAAACAAATGCACACGCACACAACACACACACGCACACATTAAACAAATGCGCACACCCACATTAAACAAACGCGCACGCACACATAAAACACACGCATGCATACACAGACATGCACTGACAAACGCACACACACACGGTGACATGCAAACATAAAACACACGCACGCACGCACGCACACATAAAACAAACGCGGATTTTATAGGTTTGTTTGTGATCTGTAGTTATGCGTTTGTGTGCATGTCATTGGTGTGTGTGCGCATGTGTCAGTGTGTGTCTGCGTGTGCGTGCGTGTGTGTGTTTTATGTGTGCATGTCACCGTGTGTGTGCGTGTGTCAGTGCATGTCTGTGTGTGCATGCGTGTGTGTGTTTTATGTGTGCATGTCACCGTGTGTGTGCGTGTGTCAGTGCATCTCTGTGTGTGCATGCGTGTGTTTTGTGTGCGTCCGCGTTTGTTTTATGTGTGCGTGCGTGCGTGTGTTTTATGTGTGCATGTCACATGAAACAAATGCGCGCACGCACACATAAAACAAATGCGCGCATGCACACATAAAACAAATGCGCGCATGCACACATAAAACAAATGCGCGCGCGCGCACACAAAACACACGGATGCACACACAGACATGCACTGACACACGCACACACACACGGTGACATGCACACATAAAACAAACGCGGACGCACACAAAACAATGTGCGTCAATGCTTGCGCGTGTCAACACACAACACACGCACGCACACATTAAACAAATGCGCACACCCACATTAAACAAACGCGCACGCACACATAAAACACACGCATGCATACACAGACATGCACTGACAAACGCACACACACACGGTGACATGCAAACATAAAACACACGCACGCACGCACACATAATGCGTGTGTTTTGTGTGCGTCCGCGTTTGTTTTATGTGTGCGTGCGTGCGTGTGTTTTATGTGTGCATGTCACATGAAACAAATGCGCGCACGCACACATAAAACAAATGCGCGCATGCACACATAAAACAAATGCGCGCATGCACACATAAAGCAAATGCGCGCATGCACACATAACACAAATGCGCGCATGCACACATAACACAAATGCGCGCACGTCACATAAAACAAATGCGCGCACGCACACATAAAACAAATGCGCGCACGCACATATTAAAGAAATGCGCACGCGCACACAAAACAAATGCGCAAGAGCACACAAAACAAATGCGCGCGCACAGATAAAACAAATGCACACGCACACAACACACGCACGCACACATTAAACAAATGCGCACACCCACATAAAACAAACGCGCACGCACACATAAACACACGCATGCATACACAGACATGCACTGACAAACGCACACACACACGGTGACATGCAAACATAAAACACACGCACGCACGCACACATAAAACAAACGCGGGTTTTATAGGTTTGTTTGTGATGTGTAGTTATGCGTTTGTGTGCATGTCATTGGTGTGTGTGCGCATGTGTCAGTGTGTGTCTGCGTGTGCGTGCGTGTGTGTGTTTTATGTGTGCATGTCACCGTGTGTGTGCGTGTGTCAGTGCATGTCTGTGTGTGCATGCGTGTGTGTGTTTTATGTGTGCATGTCACCGTGTGTGTGCGTGTGTCAGTGCATGTCTGTGTGTGCATGCGTGTGTTTTGTGTGCGTCCGCGTTTGTTTTATGTGTGCGTGCGTGCGTGTGTTTTATGTGTGCATGTCACATGAAACAAATGCGCGCACGCACACATAAAACAAATGCGCGCATGCACACATAAAACAAATGCGCACATGCACACATAAAACAAATGCGCGCGCGCACACAAAACACACGGATGCACACACAGACATGCACTGACACACGCACACACACACGGTGACATGCACACATAAAACAAACGCGGACGCACACAAAACAAACGCGCACGCACACATAAAACACACGCATGCATACATAGACATGCACTGACAAACGCACACACACACGGTGACATGCAAACATAAAACACACGCACGCACGAACACATAAAACAAACGCGGATTTTTTTTAGAATAGAAAAGCTTTATTCATCCCCAGAGGGGAAACACACTTTCACAACAGCGCAGATTAAAAAAAATATATATAGGTTTGTTTGTGACGTGTAGTTATGCGTTTGTGTGCATGTCACTGGTGTGTGTGCGCATGTGTCAGTGTGTGTCTGCGTGTGCGTGCGTGTGTGTGTTTTATGTGTGCATGTCACCGTGTGTGTGTGCGTGTGTCAGTGCATGTCTGTGTGTGCATGCGTGTGTTTAATGTGTGCGTGCGCGTTTGTTTTGTGTGCGTCCGCGTTTGTTTTATGTGTGCGTGCGTGCGTGTGTTTATGTGTGCATGTCACCGTGTGTGTGGGCGTGTGTCAGTGCATGTCTGTGTGTGCATGCGTGTGTTTTAGGTGTGCGTGCGCGTTTCTTTGATGTGTGCGTCCGCGTTTGTTTTATGTGTGCGTGCGTGCGTGTGTTTTATGTGTGCATGTCACCGTGTGTGTGTGCGTTTGTCAGTGCATGTCCGTGTACGCATGCGTGTGTTTTATGTGTGCGTGCGCGTTTGTTTTATGTGGGTGTGCGCATTTGTTTAATGTGTGCGTTCGTGCACAGTCAATTTCCAAGTGTCAAAAAGGAAGTGTTAATGTATTTTAACTATTTCATAGACTGGTTTAACTCTTCCAGATGTAACACAACAACAACAGGTGTAAAACGTGGCTCCTCCCCCTGCAGTGCTGTTGTCAATATCCAGAGTTAAAACCCAGGTGTTATTTATTCAGTGTAAAAAGTGAATGAACACTGTCAAGGGTCAATTTAACAATATTCAGTGTTAATATCTTAATATGCTCCGCCCATTTCAAATGATCCAGAAGTTTCTAGAGTAATTGGACCTCATGGACCACCGCCATGTTTCCATTGGTAAAGACTGTGGTAAGTCTCTCCATCTGCTGACTTATATTTAAATGAATTAAACGATGTATACAATTGTATTCACCGTGACTGTACTACCATTCGCTTTTTAGACTTCTAATGTAGATGAATTGCTATGTGGTTCACCAACATTAAGTTACATTCTATTACTTGTAATGCGGTACAGTTAACCTGCGCAGTGAACACCACGTGTAGACACTTGTAACCAATACCACTATGGATTATTGTGTATATTCGGTTTATGGTGCTCGCTCAAAACAACAGATGTATATGCTGTCTGTACATGCGCGCGCCAGTAAGTACGGTAGTTCATTCCCGCGCCACTCCCCCTCTGTCAGGCTTTAGTTTTTAGTAATGTAACCCAGCCGTTTATTTGTCGTTTTATGTTTCAATTATTTTCACTGGAAGTATATAATTAAACCCAGTTGTTATTTTCGTGTTTTATGTTTTATTACTTTTCAATGCATGTATCGCATCAAGACACTGTCGCTTTAAGACGGCCATTGTTTTTTACCTGCGTTCCACGGATGAGACGCGTGGTGTTCAGATGCTTCAGCGGCTCAGAGACTGAGACACGTGTAAGTAAGTAAGTAAGTAAGTAATATTTATTTATATAGCGCTTTTCGAGACCAGGGTCACAAAGCGCTTTAACAATCAAAAACAATACTCAAAACAGTACATACTTCAAAGATCAAGACAACACCGAGAACAACAAGTTCGAGAAATTCAAGGAAAAGCCTGAACAAATAGAAACGTCTTAAGATGTTTCTTAAAGGAGTCAGTAGACTCCATCAAGCGCAAAGAGAGAGGAAGATTGTTCCAAAGCTTAGGAGCAACAGCCTGAAAAGATTTCTCTCCTCTGGTCCTGAGCCGTGTGCGTGGAACCATCAGTAGATTCTGATCCACAGACCTCAGAGACCGAGCTGGGGTGTAAGGCTGGATCAGATCAGTGATGTAAGGAGGAGCCTGACCATGAATAGCTCTGAAAGTAAGAACCAGAATTTTAAAGTTGATCCTGAAAGAAACTGGAAGCCAGTGAAGAGTTTTAAGGATCGGAGAAATGTGAGTTCTCCTACTTGAGCGGGTCAGAATTCTCGCTGCAGAGTTCTGAATCAACTGCAGACGAGACAGCTCCTTCTTGTTAAGACATGAAAACAAACCGTTACAATAGTCCAGACGAGAAGAAACAAACGCATGGATTACAAGCTCCAGATCATGTTGTGACAACATTTTCCTAAGTTTAGAGATTTTTCTCAGTTGAAGGAAACAGTTTCTGGTCAGTTTTCTGCAGTGTTGAACAAGAGACATGTCTTTATCAAATACAACACCCAGGTTTCTCAGGCTCAGTTTGACAGACTGACCTAAGTCACCCAAGTACTGACTCAACCATGGAATCTTATCATCAGGAGCAATCACCAGAGTTTCAGTTTTGTCCACATTAAGCTGTAAAGTGTGCCAACGCTCCTGCAATTTTACTGAATACACTCGCTTATCACTCCTAGGTGAGCCTAAACAATACGTTTATATTATTGTTTATATTGCTGTGTGTAAATGAATGTTGTGTCGAAGCAGCTATTTAAGTTTTTGTGTGAAACTTGAAGCATTGTTTTATAACTTTATTCAAGTGTATATTTTCGATAGTATTTTATATTGTACTGTTTCACTTTGTTTTGAAAGTAAGTTGCACTTTATATTTTGTTATCGCGTGGTGTTCAGATGCTTCAGCGGCTCAGAGTTCACCGCATCTGTTATTTAACACGCCGATTAAACGTTCGTGCTGTTGTATGGTTAACAAGCGTTGAATGTGTTGAAGGTGCCGTAGCTAAGAATCTTGAATATTAATAAAATAAATCGCCTACCATGACCCACCAATATAGCAAACTTTTTATTGGAATATAAATATATTTTCGTCCTTCAAAATAACAAACAAAATACGTGTGTGAGTTACATTATAATTAAAAAAGCTAAGTTTTAGCGAACTAGCTCTCGTGTTAACGCACCACAGAAAGTTACATTACACGCAATGAAACATTATTTCTGAGTCTTAAAGCAATAATGATATCTTACCTCAATAGACGAGTGACGCGCACCTGATTCCGTCAAGTTATGCACAAACGTGAGGATAAAATGCGATCGATCTTTGTCAACAAGTGTGACGTCATCATCCGGAAGTTGCGTATGCGGCAATTTGAAAACTTTTTAGCTGACGCTAAATTTAAACTAAACTTAACTCGGTCTTTATACAAGCACGCATCTACTATTGTATTCATGGCGCTTTTAAACAAACAAGCACAATATCTCATTGTATTCCTGTGGTGTGACGTCACCGCTGCAGGATCAGTTGATTAGCATGTGTGACGTCACCCCTGCAGACTCGCGATTAATGTTGACAAACGTCACGTAGACGCTCATAATCGCAGCTAAATAAAAAGAAAACATATGTCCATAAACGCAATCTCAATGAAAGCTTCTATTTTCATAGAAAAGCGCACCGGATTATAAAGAGGATCAAGCGAAATAGCACAGACTTTATTTTACTCATTCATAAAACAATGTCAACATTATGGAGTTGAAACACCTAAAAATATACAATATAGTCACTTTTACAGGACCTTTTAAGCATGTTTTAATCCGCGAGAGCTTCTTGACTTCCGCGATGCGTAAACAATCCAAGCTCCAAAAAATTAAAATTAAGCATTTTTACCGATTTATATTCACTCTGTACCTCCTTAAAGTGGTTTGAGGTCGTTAAGCACAATCAGGATTAGAATCACACTGTTGACATTAAACATTTCAAATGAGCTTCATAGTTGTAGAATTACGGTAGCCAAATGAAACAGCGACACGTCACGTTACCAAGGCAACGAAGAGATGGGCGACGCGTCAAATGTAACCCGGGTCGTTTGAATCCGACGTCGGGGGGTGCTCTGTATAATACTGGGTGACCCGTGCGTGTCAATGCGTGCGCGCGTGTCAATGTGCGTCAATACGTGTGTGTCAATGTGCGTCAATGTGCGTCAATACGTGTGTGTGTGTCAATGTGCGTCAATGCGTGCGGGTGTGTCAATGCGTATAGACGTGTGTTTATATGTGTGTACATATATGTGTGTATGTGTATAGACGTGTGTGTGTATATATGTGTGTGTATGTGTATAGACGTGTGTGTGTATATATATGTGTGTATGTGTATAGACGTGTGTGTGTATATATGTGTGTGTATAGACGTGTGTGTATATATATGTGTGTATGTGTATAGACGTGTGTGTTTATGTGTGTATGTGTATAGACGTGTGTGTATATGTGTGTATGTGTATAGACGTGTGTGTGTGTGTGTATATATATATACGTGTGTGTGTTTATATATGTGTGTATGTGTATAGACGTGTGTGTGTATATATATGTGTGTATATGTGTGTATGTGTATAGACGTGTGTGTGTGTATATGTGTGTATGTGTATAGACGTGTGTGTATATATATGTGTGTATATGTGTGTATGTGTATAGACGTGTGTGTATATATATGTGTGTATGTGTATAGACGTGTGTGTGTATATGTATATGTGTATAGACGTGTGTGTGTGTGTGTGTGTGTATATACTGTATATATATTGTAACGATCCTGTTTGTTCTGTTCATTAATGTTGCGGGCACTTTAAGAAGGTGAGTCTGTGCGCATGCGCAGTTGTTGTTAGAGAGATTTCGCGTTCAACTAGTGGTGTGAAGAACGAGCGGCGTTGGTTGTGGCCGAAACAATAACCTCTCTGTGAGTACAGCGAACAAAGAAACAATATCTGTGCAAGACAACCGTCTGGTCATGTGTGGAGGACCAAACGTTACATTGGTGTCAGAAGCGACTTTTTCGGACCTGCTCCTGAGGCGAAGCTAACGGTTATTAGCAACGAACTTTGCTAACGAACGTCCCCGGTATGTACGGGAAAGTGAAGAGCGAAAGTGAGGAGATGGACGTTGGTGCGAGACGACGGGACCATGCTCAACAGTTAAGAGACGCTGTGTTACAACTCTCAGAAGAAGAATGTGCGTCAATGCGTGCGCCAATGTGCAGCAACTGGGCTTCATCAAGTATCAAACAGATCACACATCACACCTACCATGATTTTGTTCAATGAGATGAAAACTTATTTGATGTTCAATCCAGTGTTCAGGTTGACTTCAGTGCTTATGTTTTAGTAGAAGTGAAGCTGTGGTGCTTTAGTTGAATACATGGACACAGCACTAAACTTTGTTGTTGGTTGTTAGTTGTTTTTTTAGATTTTGGGATCAACCGTCACTTTTTAGTAATGGGAGAATTATTTCTCTGCACTGTGCGAGTCGTCCCAGAGCCATTGTTCAGCCTGAAGCCAATACGTTTTTAGGTTGAAAAGTTTGCCCCCCTGAAAAAATGTAATGCCCCCCCTTAAATGTTTTTCTGCAGCCGGGTCTGTCAGTGTTATACTAGATCCACTCAGTATAAACTGTTGTCAACATTGAAGTCAAATCATCTCCAGAAATGATACTTTGTGATGAAGTCTTAATGTTAAAAGAGACAAATGTAATAATATCTTTAATGAATCAATTCATGTACATTTATATCAAACCTGCTATTCCCTGCATGATGGGATCAGAAACACTAGAATTCTACTTTCTCAGGACGTTTTAGATTTACAACGACGACATCATTAAAAGTGTGAACTGCAGTCACACTGCAAGTTTATGTCCATAATCCTTAGATATTCTCTCCAAATGAGAACAATTTAACAGAAGAGTTTAACATTACCTTGGCTGTAGTCATGCTCTGTAGACAGAAGCTTCACCTGCACAGGTGATCTCATTAGCTCGTCCTGTCTCTCCACCTGCACGCAAAGCAACTTGTACTCTCTGCTGCCCTCTAGTGTTGCTAAAACGATTTATTATGTCCAATAAACAAACCTACAGAAAGACTTAACAGTGTGGGTCTTTCTTTTTATTTCAAGGGTCCCCATTTTATCTCAAACATCAATATAGCTAATATTTAACACTAATTGGTAAATATCAAACATGTATGCTTCATTACAGTTGAAACAATTGTTCTCTGGTAACAAATATTTATCATTAAACATGTGTGTTCATGTATGATCCATGGCACTCATCATGATGGACAAATATGATGGAAAAACATTCTATTAGTGTCAGTACAGTACACGAGGTTGGAAATCAACCACGCATTTGCGCATGCGTTGTCCACCTACAAGGAGGTTTATAACGGTCAGACGCGGAAGAATCTACGAAACTATCACTGATAGATTCTCAAAAATCATCTGATATTAAATGATCTTTTCTCTCAAGGATAAGGATGTTGAAGGAGTGACGTCACAGTGTCCACTGTTGAAGGATAAGGATGTTGAGTGTCCAGCTGGAAGGAGCACAGGTACATGTTGTGGTTTATTAAAGTCTCTTTTCATTTTATTGACATCGGTAAATGTAACGCTAAGTTTAAGTGAAGGTATCAAGACCTGTCGCCCTTCCCAGCTATCTTCTAAATAATCCACGGAGGAAAAATTCAGAAAAAAAAGTCTTATATAGATCCAGAGCGGTCCGTAATAGGAACAAAAAAACAAAACAGGCACTCGGGGCGAAGGCAGGGCACTTCTGGAGATCGGGGTCCCAACAGCAACTAAAACAAAAAGACAAAAGGACTCACTTGAGTAAATAAAAGTGCTGACAACGTCAGGAGTATCCAAAGGATTATCCAGTTGTGATTCAAAGGCGAGGAGCGAGATCGAAAGGACAGCCAACCTGGTCTGGAAACGCAATACTCTGGCGAGTTCTTCCGGGTAGAGACGCTCCTTATCAATGGGAAGAACCCGCCACTCCATCATCCCCAGCCGCGCACCTGCCAGCGTCTGTCACTCAAAACACAGGACACATGAAAACGGAAAACCACCTTCAAAATAAAACAAAAGAACATAAGCATGACACTTGTATGTTGATTCTATCAAATGTATTCTGCCTATTTTAAATGTTGACCTTTTTTCTTATAAGAGTAACTGTCAGGAGTCTTGATGTAAAACGTCACTCAAATGTGTCATTTATTTATTTCTCTCACAGGATTCAGAGTCAATGTTCATTGCACAGAATTTCCATCTCCGTCCTGCACTGTCTGTGATGATGGAACTTACATGGACAAATTGAACCGAGAGAAACATGGTTTCAAGTGTCTCGTCTGTACTGAAGGTAAAGTTTGTTCTTCACTAGAATGATGAGTTGGTCAGTATGTAGATGTGATGTAGAATTTGTTATTGACTAACAGGACTGAGAGAGATCAGATCCTGTACCTTCACAGCAAACACCAAGTGTGAACCTCTGGAGGGTTTTTTCTGTGTGGACGGCTCAGTGGACACGTGTGGCAGCACAGCAACACTCCACATGTGAACCAGGACAGTTCATCATCAGAGCAGGCGAGTTTCACATCCAACATGTGAAATGCAAGAGTGCAGAAACTATAAGACACACACAATGTTCTTCACAGGAACGTCCTCCACAGACACTGAGTGTGGAACCTGCAGTGAAGGAACATTTTCAAATGGAACGTTCACGTCATGTCAGGATCACAAACAGTGAGTGAAGCTTCACAAATGTTTGCTCCAGATGTTTTCTTCTAAACTGTCTCCACTTGTCTTTGTAGATGTTCAACATATCTACGAGAAGGAACTATTTCTTCTGACTCTGTATGTCGAGAAGGTTTGACACCAGGAGAAGTGGCTGGAATTATTGTTGCTGTGATCGTTCTACTGATCACATGTTCTGTAGTTTATTGGTATAAAAAAAGAAAAAGAGGTAAAAAACAAATGCATTCATAAAAATCACATTATTATATTGATTTGTGTTTATCTGGAGTCATTTCCTTGAATTATTTTTCTCCTTAACCAGATGGAAAAGAGTTCAAGAGAAGAAGGAAGGTATGTAAGAATGTTTTTTAGTCATTTATCAAAGTGATTTAATGTTTAAATGTAATGTTGATTAATTTTGCAAATGTCATCACTTGTACAATTAAAATGAATGTCAATTTTGGTTTAATATCTTCAGCACTGCAGTATTTGTGCATCAGAGAAACGATCATTATTTCTTATTAGGAGGTGGCAGTGGGAATGAATGAATGTATGGATTCAACGGAGCATCCGTGAGAATTTCAATTAGTTTGAGCTTTTTTTTTAATCTAAACTGACTTATTTTTTTCTTGTCTTAGATCAATTTATTCATCTGAGAATAAGTCCGATGAAGTGGAACATGTTCCACTGATGGTAGAACCCGGGGAAGACCCAGAACACACTGAAGAAGCATGTTCCTCCACTGGGCTGGAAACACAGGGGGGTCCTCCAGAAAGAGCTGGACGATGTAACTGGGGAGAAGAAAGTATGGACCTCTCTGCTGAAGCTGCTGCCCCCGTGACAAGAATCCAGATAAACAGACCAGAGATAGCAGACGTTGAATATGAACTAATTGGACACGAGGATATTAAAGTAGATTGTTCAGTCATTCAATAGAATGTTTGAGTTTTATACAACATGAAAAATGTGTTCATAAATGATGTGTTCAGTGAACATAACATATTTCTGGCTGTTTTCATTTGCCTGTGTGTGTAGCTTAGTCTGTGATATAGAAAACAGTTTCTGTCAAAGCTTTCATTAATCTCATAAATGGCTGATCAGTTAAACATCAGCCAGGTTTGAGGATGTACTTCACTCCACAGCCGTCAGTGTTGCTTGTTCTTTCACTGCCCTTTTTGTGAGGTCACCAAATTCAGACCAGCACAGATGGACAAAACCCAACAGCACATACAAAGCCACTTGAGAAAGGCAATCATCATGGAGGTGTGTACAGTATATGTTTAGTTAGTTCCTCGTATATTGCATCATAAAAGTCTAACCGTTTACATTTTTATGTTTGACAGACTATCCGATACACAGATGTGGGCTGCAGACCAGAACCTCACGTCCATTGTCATGTGCGTGTCAATGTGTGTCAATGCGCGCGCGTGTGTCAATGTGCGTCAATGCTTGCGCGCGTGTCAATGTGCGTCAATGCTTGCGTGCGTGTCAATGCGTGTGCGTGTGTCAATATGCTTGCGCGCGTGTCAATGTGCGTCAATGCTTGCGCGCGTGTCAATGTGCGTCAATGCGCGCGTGCGTGTCAATGTGCGTCAATGCGCCCGTGCGTGTCAATGCGTGTGCGTGCGTCAATATGCGCGCGAGTGTCAATGTGCGTCAATGCTTGCGCGCGTGTCAATGTGCGTCAATGCGCGCGTGTGTCAATGTGCGTCAATGCTTGCGCGTGTCAACACACAACACACGCACGCACACATTAAACAAATGCGCACACCCACATTAAACAAACGCGCACGCACACATAAAACACACGCATGCATACACAGACATGCACTGACAAACGCACACACACACGGTGACATGCAAACATAAAACACACGCACGCACGCACGCACACATAAAACAAACGCGGATTTTATAGGTTTGTTTGTGATGTGTAGTTATGCGTTTGTGTGCATGTCATTGGTGTGTGTGCGCATGTGTCAGTGTGTGTCTGCGTGTGCGTGCGTGTGTGTGTTTTATGTGTGCATGTCACCGTGTGTGTGCGTGTGTCAGTGCATGTCTGTGTGTGCATGCGTGTGTTTTGTGTGCGTCCGCGTTTGTTTTATGTGTGCGTGCGTGCGTGTGTTTTATGTGTGCATGTCACATGAAACAAATGCGCGCACGCACACATAAAACAAATGCGCGCATGCACACATAAAACAAATGCGCGCATGCACACATAAAGCAAATGCGCGCATGCACACATAAAACAAATGCGCGCACGTCACATAAAACAAATGCGCCTACGCACACATAAAACAAATGCGCGCACGCACATATTAAAGAAATGCGCACGCGCACACAAAACAAATGCGCAAGAGCACACAAAACAAATGCGCGCGCACAGATAAAACAAATGCACACGCACACAACACACGCACGCACACATTAAACAAATGCGCACACCCACATTAAACAAACGCGCACGCACACATAAAACACACGCATGCATACACAGACATGCACTGACAAACGCACACACACACGGTGACATGCAAACATAAAACACACGCACGCACGCACACATAAAACAAACGCGGGTTTTATAGGTTTGTTTGTGATGTGTAGTTATGCGTTTGTGTGCATGTCATTGGTGTGTGTGCGCATGTGTCAGTGTGTGTCTGCGTGTGCGTGCGTGTGTGTGTTTTATGTGTGCATGTCACCGTGTGTGTGCGTGTGTCAGTGCATGTCTGTGTGTGCATGCGTGTGTTTTGTGTGCGTCCGCGTTTGTTTTATGTGTGCGTGCGTGCGTGTGTTTTATGTGTGCATGTCACATGAAACAAATGCGCGCACGCACACATAAAACAAATGCGCGCATGCACACATAAAACAAATGCGCGCATGCACACATAAAACAAATGCGCGCATGCACACATAAAGCAAATGCGCGCACGTCACATAAAACAAATGCGCGCACGCACACATAAAACAAATGCGCGCACGCACATATTAAAGAAATGCGCACGCGCACACAAAACAAATGCGCAAGAGCACACAAAACAAATGCGCGCGCACAGATAAAACAAATGCACACGCACACAACACACGCACGCACACATTAAACAAATGCGCACACCCACATAAAACAAACGCGCACGCACACATAAAACACACGCATGCATACACAGACATGCACTGACAAACGCACACACACACGGTGACATGCAAACATAAAACACACGCACGCACGCACACATAAAACAAACGCGGATTTTATAGGTTTGTTTGTGATCTGTAGTTATGCGTTTGTGTGCATGTCATTGGTGTGTGTGCGCATGTGTCAGTGTGTGTCTGCGTGTGCGTGCGTGTGTGTGTTTTATGTGTGCATGTCACCGTGTGTGTGCGTGTGTCAGTGCATGTCTGTGTGTGCATGCGTGTGTGTGTTTTATGTGTGCATGTCACCGTGTGTGTGCGTGTGTCAGTGCATGTCTGTGTGTGCATGCGTGTGTTTTGTGTGCGTCCGCGTTTGTTTTATGTGTGCGTGCGTGCGTGTGTTTTATGTGTGCATGTCACATGAAACAAATGCGCGCACGCACACATAAAACAAATGCGCGCATGCACACATAAAACAAATGCGCGCATGCACACATAAAACAAATGCGCGCGCGCGCACACAAAACACACGGATGCACACACAGACATGCACTGACACACGCACACACACACGGTGACATGCACACATAAAACAAACGCGGACGCACACAAAACAATGTGCGTCAATGCTTGCGCGTGTCAACACACAACACACGCACGCACACATTAAACAAATGCGCACACCCACATTAAACAAACGCGCACGCACACATAAAACACACGCATGCATACACAGACATGCACTGACAAACGCACACACACACGGTGACATGCAAACATAAAACACACGCACGCACGCACACATAATGCGTGTGTTTTGTGTGCGTCCGCGTTTGTTTTATGTGTGCGTGCGTGCGTGTGTTTAATGTGTGCATGTCACATGAAACAAATGCGCGCACGCACACATAAAACAAATGCGCGCATGCACACATAAAACAAATGCGCGCATGCACACATAAAACAAATGCGCATGCACACATAAAACAAATGCGCGCATGCACACATAAAACAAATGCGCGCATGCACACATAAAGCAAATGCGCGCATGCACACATAAAACAAATGCGCGCACGTCACATAAAACAAATGCGCGCACGCACACATAAAACAAATGCGCGCACGCACATATTAAAGAAATGCGCACGCGCACACAAAACAAATGCGCAAGAGCACACAAAACAAATGCGCGCGCACAGATAAAACAAATGCACACGCACACAACACACGCACGCACACATTAAACAAATGCGCACACCCACATAAAACAAACGCGCACGCACACATAAAACACACGCATGCATACACAGACATGCACTGACAAACGCACACACACACGGTGACATGCAAACATAAAACACACGCACGCACGCACACATAAAACAAACGCGGATTTTATAGGTTTGTTTGTGATCTGTAATTATGCGTTTGTGTGCATGTCATTGGTGTGTGTGCGCATGTGTCAGTGTGTGTCTGCGTGTGCGTGCGTGTGTGTGTTTTATGTGTGCATGTCACCGTGTGTGTGCGTGTGTCAGTGCATGTCTGTGTGTGCATGCGTGTGTGTGTTTTATGTGTGCATGTCACCGTGTGTGTGCGTGTGTCAGTGCATGTCTGTGTGTGCATGCGTGTGTTTTGTGTGCGTCCGCGTTTGTTTTATGTGTGCGTGCGTGCGTGTGTTTTATGTGTGCATGTCACATGAAACAAATGCGCGCACGCACACATAAAACAAATGCGCGCATGCACACATAAAACAAATGCGCGCGCGCGCACACAAAACACACGGATGCACACACAGACATGCACTGACACACGCACACACACACGGTGACATGCACACATAAAACAAACGCGGACGCACACAAAACAATGTGCGTCAATGCTTGCGCGTGTCAACACACAACACACGCACGCACACATTAAACAAATGCGCACACCCACATTAAACAAACGCGCACGCACACATAAAACACACGCATGCATACACAGACATGCACTGACAAACGCACACACACACGGTGACATGCAAACATAAAACACACGCACGCACGCACACATAATGCGTGTGTTTTGTGTGCGTCCGCGTTTGTTTTATGTGTGCGTGCGTGCGTGTGTTTAATGTGTGCATGTCACATGAAACAAATGCGCGCACGCACACATAAAACAAATGCGCGCATGCACACATAAAACAAATGCGCGCATGCACACATAAAACAAATGCGCATGCACACATAAAACAAATGCGCGCATGCACACATAAAACAAATGCGCGCATGCACACATAAAACAAATGCGCGCATGCACACATAAAACAAATGCGCGCATGCACACATAAAGCAAATGCGCGCATGCACACATAAAACAAATGCGCGCACGTCACATAAAACAAATGCGCGCACGCACACATAAAACAAATGCGCGCACGCACATATTAAAGAAATGCGCACGCGCACACAAAACAAATGCGCAAGAGCACACAAAACAAATGCGCGCGCACAGATAAAACAAATGCACACGCACACAACACACGCACGCACACATTAAACAAATGCGCACACCCACATTAAACAAACGCGCACGCACACATAAAACACACGCATGCATACACAGACATGCACTGACAAACGCACACACACACGGTGACATGCAAACATAAAACACACGCACGCACGCACACATAAAACAAACGCGGGTTTTATAGGTTTGTTTGTGATGTGTAGTTATGCGTTTGTGTGCATGTCATTGGTGTGTGTGCGCATGTGTCAGTGTGTGTCTGCGTGTGCGTGCGTGTGTGTGTTTTATGTGTGCATGTCACCGTGTGTGTGCGTGTGTCAGTGCATGTCTGTGTGTGCATGCGTGTGTTTTGTGTGCGTCCGCGTTTGTTTTATGTGTGCGTGCGTGCGTGTGTTTTATGTGTGCATGTCACATGAAACAAATGCGCGCACGCACACATAAAACAAATGCGCGCATGCACACATAAAACAAATGCGCGCATGCACACATAAAACAAATGCGCGCATGCACACATAAAGCAAATGCGCGCATGCACACATAAAACAAATGCGCGCACGTCACATAAAACAAATGCGCGCACGCACACATAAAACAAATGCGCGCACGCACATATTAAAGAAATGCGCACGCGCACACAAAACAAATGCGCAAGAGCACACAAAACAAATGCGCGCGCACAGATAAAACAAATGCACACGCACACAACACACGCACGCACACATTAAACAAATGCGCACACCCACATAAAACAAACGCGCACGCACACATAAAACACACGCATGCATACACAGACATGCACTGACAAACGCACACACACACGGTGACATGCAAACATAAAACACACGCACGCACGCACACATAAAACAAACGCGGATTTTATAGGTTTGTTTGTGATCTGTAGTTATGCGTTTGTGTGCATGTCATTGGTGTGTGTGCGCATGTGTCAGTGTGTGTCTGCGTGTGCGTGCGTGTGTGTGTTTTATGTGTGCATGTCACCGTGTGTGTGCGTGTGTCAGTGCATGTCTGTGTGTGCATGCGTGTGTGTGTTTTATGTGTGCATGTCACCGTGTGTGTGCGTGTGTCAGTGCATGTCTGTGTGTGCATGCGTGTGTTTTGTGTGCGTCCGCGTTTGTTTTATGTGTGCGTGCGTGCGTGTGTTTTATGTGTGCATGTCACATGAAACAAATGCGCGCACGCACACATAAAACAAATGCGCGCATGCACACATAAAACAAATGCGCGCATGCACACATAAAACAAATGCGCGCGCGCGCACACAAAACACACGGATGCACACACAGACATGCACTGACACACGCACACACACACGGTGACATGCACACGTAAAACAAACGCGGACGCACACAAAACAAACGCGCACGCACACATAAAACACACGCATGCATACATAGACATGCACTGACAAACGCACACACACACGGTGACATGCAAACATAAAACACACGCACGCACGAACACATAAAACAAACCCGGATTTTTTTTAGAATAGAATAGAATAGAAAAGCTTTATTCATCCCCAGAGGGGAAACACACTTTCACAACAGCGCAGATTAAAAAAAATATATATAGGTTTGTTTGTGATGTGTAGTTATGCGTTTGTGTGCATGTCACTGGTGTGTGTGCGCAAGTGTCAGTGTGTGTCTGCGTGTGCGTGCGTGTGTGTGTTTTATGTGTGCATGTCACCGTGTGTGTGTGCGTGTGTCAGTGCATGTCTGTGTGTGCATGCGTGTGTTTAATGTGTGCGTGCGCGTTTGTTTTGTGTGCGTCCGCGTTTGTTTTATGTGTGCGTGCGTGCGTGTGTTTATGTGTGCATGTCACCGTGTGTGTGGGCGTGTGTCAGTGCATGTCTGTGTGTGCATGCGTGTGTTTTAGGTGTGCGTGCGCGTTTCTTTGATGTGTGCGTCCGCGTTTGTTTTATGTGTGCGTGCGTGCGTGTGTTTTATGTGTGCATGTCACCGTGTGTGTGTGCGTTTGTCAGTGCATGTCCGTGTACGCATGCGTGTGTTTTATGTGTGCGTGCGCGTTTGTTTTGTGTGGGTGTGCGCATTTGTTTAATGTGTGCGTTCGTGCACAGTAAATTTCCAAGTGTCAAAAAGGAAGTGTTAATGTATTTTAACTATTTCATAGACTGGTTTAACTCTTCCAGATGTAACACAACAACAACAGGTGTAAAACGTGGCTCCTCCCCCTGCAGTGCTGTTGTCAATATCCAGAGTTAAAACCCAGGTGTTATTTATTCAGTGTAAAAAGTGAATGAACACTGTCAAGGGTCAATTTAACAATATTCAGTGTTAATATCTTAATATGCTCCGCCCATTTCAAATGATCCAGAAGTTTCTAGAGTAATTGGACCTCATGGACCACCGCCATGTTTCCATTGGTAAAGACTGTGGTAAGTCTCTCCATCTGCTGACTTATATTTAAATGAATTAAACGATTTATACAATTGTATTCACCGTGACTGTACTACCATTCGCTTTTTAGACTTCTAATGTAGATGAATTGCTATGTGGTTCACCAACATTAAGTTACATTCTATTACTTGTAATGCGGTACAGTTAACCTGCGCAGTGAACACCACGTGTAGACACTTGTAACCAATACCACTATGGATTATTGTGTATATTCGGTTTATGGTGCTCGCTCAAAACAACAGATGTATATGCTGTCTGTACATGCGCGCGCCAGTAAGTACGGTAGTTCATTCCCGCGCCACTCCCCCTCTGTCAGGCTTTAGTTTTTAGTAATGTAACCCAGCCGTTTATTTGTCGTTTTATGTTTCAATTATTTTCACTGGAAGTATATAATTAAACCCAGTTGTTATTTTCGTGTTTTATGTTTTATTACTTTTCAATGCATGTATCGCATCAAGACACTGTCGCTTTAAGACGGCCATTGTTTTTTACCTGCGTTCCACGGATGAGACGCGTGGTGTTCAGATGCTTCAGCGGCTCAGAGACTGAGACACGTGTAAGTAAGTAAGTAAGTAAGTAATATTTATTTATATAGCGCTTTTCGAGACCAGGGTCACAAAGCGCTTTAACAATCAAAAACAATACTCAAAACAGTACATACTTCAAAGATCAAGACAACACCGAGAACAACAAGTTCGAGAAATTCAAGGAAAAGCCTGAACAAATAGAAACGTCTTAAGATGTTTCTTAAAGGAGTCAGTAGACTCCATCAAGCGCAAAGAGAGAGGAAGATTGTTCCAAAGCTTAGGAGCAACAGCCTGAAAAGATTTCTCTCCTCTGGTCCTGAGCCGTGTGCGTGGAACCATCAGTAGATTCTGATCCACAGACCTCAGAGACCGAGCTGGGGTGTAAGGCTGGATCAGATCAGTGATGTAAGGAGGAGCCTGACCATGAATAGCTCTGAAAGTAAGAACCAGAATTTTAAAGTTGATCCTGAAAGAAACTGGAAGCCAGTGAAGAGTTTTAAGGATCGGAGAAATGTGAGTTCTCCTACTTGAGCGGGTCAGAATTCTCGCTGCAGAGTTCTGAATCAACTGCAGACGAGACAGCTCCTTCTTGTTAAGACATGAAAACAAACCGTTACAATAGTCCAGACGAGAAGAAACAAACGCATGGATTACAAGCTCCAGATCATGTTGTGACAACATTTTCCTAAGTTTAGAGATTTTTCTCAGTTGAAGGAAACAGTTTCTGGTCAGTTTTCTGCAGTGTTGAACAAGAGACATGTCTTTATCAAATACAACACCCAGGTTTCTCAGGCTCAGTTTGACAGACTGACCTAAGTCACCCAAGTACTGACTCAACCATGGAATCTTATCATCAGGAGCAATCACCAGAGTTTCAGTTTTGTCCACATTAAGCTGTAAAGTGTGCCAACGCTCCTGCAATTTTACTGAATACACTCGCTTATCACTCCTAGGTGAGCCTAAACAATACGTTTATATTATTGTTTATATTGCTGTGTGTAAATGAATGTTGTGTCGAAGCAGCTATTTAAGTTTTTGTGTGAAACTTGAAGCATTGTTTTATAACTTTATTCAAGTGTATATTTTCGATAGTATTTTATATTGTACTGTTTCACTTTGTTTTGAAAGTAAGTTGCACTTTATATTTTGTTATCGCGTGGTGTTCAGATGCTTCAGCGGCTCAGAGTTCACCGCATCTGTTATTTAACACGCCGATTAAACGTTCGTGCTGTTGTATGGTTAACAAGCGTTGAATGTGTTGAAGGTGCCGTAGCTAAGAATCTTGAATATTAATAAAATAAATCGCCTACCATGACCCACCAATATAGCAAACTTTTTATTGGAATATAAATATATTTTCGTCCTTCAAAATAACAAACAAAATACGTGTGTGAGTTACATTATAATTAAAAAAGCTAAGTTTTAGCGAACTAGCTCTCGTGTTAACGCACCACAGAAAGTTACATTACACGCAATGAAACATTATTTCTGAGTCTTAAAGCAATAATGATATCTTACCTCAATAGACGAGTGACGCGCACCTGATTCCGTCAAGTTATGCACAAACGTGAGGATAAAATGCGATCGATCTTTGTCAACAAGTGTGACGTCATCATCCGGAAGTTGCGTATGCGGCAATTTGAAAACTTTTTAGCTGACGCTAAATTTAAACTAAACTTAACTCGGTCTTTATACAAGCACGCATCTACTATTGTATTCATGGCGCTTTTAAACAAACAAGCACAATATCTCATTGTATTCCTGTGGTGTGACGTCACCGCTGCAGGCTCAGTTGATTAGCATGTGTGACGTCACCCCTGCAGACTCGCGATTAATGTTGACAAACGTCACGTAGACGCTCATAATCGCAGCTAAATAAAAAGAAAACATATGTCCATAAACGCAATCTCAATGAAAGCTTCTATTTTCATAGAAAAGCGCACCGGATTATAAAGAGGATCAAGCGAAATAGCACAGACTTTATTTTACTCATAAATAAAACAATGTCAACATTATGGAGTTGAAACACCTAAAAATATACAATATAGTCACTTTTACAGGACCTTTTAAGCATGTTTTAATCCGCGAGAGCTTCTTGACTTCCGCGATGCGTAAACAATCCAAGCTCCAAAAAATTAAAATTAAGCATTTTTACCGATTTATATTCACTCTGTACCTCCTTAAAGTGGTTTGAGGTCGTTAAGCACAATCAGGATTAGAATCACACTGTTGACATTAAACATTTCAAATGAGCTTCATAGTTGTAGAATTACGGTAGCCAAATGAAACAGCGACACGTCACGTTACCAAGGCAACGAAGAGATGGGCGACGCGTCAAATGTAACCCGGGTCGTTTGAATCCGACGTCGGGGGGTGCTCTGTATAATACTGGGTGACCCGTGCGTGTCAATGCGTGCGCGCGTGTCAATGTGCGTCAATACGTGTGTGTCAATGTGCGTCAATGTGCGTCAATACGTGTGTGTGTGTCAATGTGCGTCAATGCGTGCGGGTGTGTCAATGCGTATAGACGTGTGTTTATATGTGTGTACATATATGTGTGTATGTGTATAGACGTGTGTGTGTATATATGTGTGTGTATGTGTATAGACGTGTGTGTATATATATGTGTGTATGTGTATAGACGTGTGTGTGTGTATATATGTGTGTGTATAGACGTGTGTGTATATATATGTGTGTATGTGTATAGACGTGTGTGTATATGTGTGTATGTGTATAGACGTGTGTGTGTGTGTGTGTGTATATATATATACGTGTGTGTGTTTATATATGTGTGTATGTGTATAGACGTGTGTGTGTATATATATGTGTGTATATGTGTGTATGTGTATAGACGTGTGTGTGTGTATATGTGTGTATGTGTATAGACGTGTGTGTATATATATGTGTGTATATGTGTGTATGTGTATAGACGTGTGTGTATATATATGTGTGTATGTGTATAGACGTGTGTGTGTATATGTACTGCCCTCCTTGCAAGGGTATGCAAATCGACAGTTCGCCCACTCCTCCCTGACAACACGACTCTGGAGACCTTCTCTTGTTCCACAGGTTTAATACTGTCAAAGAAGTGTGAAACTAAAACATACAAAAAAGGACAAATCAATTGATGTGTTCTCAACACGTAAATAAACAAATCATTAATCATGAACTGACTGATTTAACACAAGTGTTTAGGCTAAATGGCGAATTTGCATTCCTATGTAGAACCTATGGCTGTTTGCAATAAACACATAAACTTAACAATCAAGTTCCTAAACTTCTAAATTATGACAAAATGATGTTACACAATAACATAAAAAACATTACATACCAACGATGCTTCAACAAACCAAGGATGCTTGCAGATCGCAGCAAATTATTACTCATTTCACACCATGAGAATTTGTGGTACAAACGGTTTTACTTCCTGGTTGAGGTCACATGGCTCACTGGAGAGCTCGGTTCTCTTAAAGAGACACTCACACTATTATCACTATGCTAAACAGAACACTCCCCGTCTGGCGTAATTACACGCCACACAATGCACTTAGAACAGTCCTTAACTGTGTGGAGGGAGAAGAAGCACTATTTCTGAGATAGGCCTAAGGAAAAGTGAAGAACCTCCTTCTTTGTACACCTTAACCTCGACCTTTCGGACCTTTCCGTCCTTGCTTGGGAAAGCCTGTGTTATTAGTCCAAGAGGCCATTCGTTCCTTGGAGTTTGAACGTTCTTCAGGAGTACGACACTGCCGGCTTCAATGTTGGGTTGAGTTGACAGCCACTTCCTGCGTGGTTGCAGTGTTGGAAGGAACTGTTTCCGCCATCTGTCCCAGAAGGTGTTCGACAGGTGTTGCACCTGGCGCCACTGGCGCTTGAAGAGGTCTGCAGCTCCGAACTCTCCAGCAGGTGCTGGAACAATGTTCACCTTGTGAGTGAGCAGCGCAGCAGGTGTCAAGATGAAAGAGTCGTCAGGGTCAGTCGTCACAGGAACCAGCGGCCTGGCATTGATGATCGCTGCAACTTCGGCCATGAATGTTGTCAGGACTTCATGTGTGAGCTTGTCTTTCATTTGAGCAAACATTGAGTCAAGGATTCTTCTCGCCAGCCCAATCATCCTCTCCCATGTTCCACCGAAATGGGAGGCGTGAGGAGGATTGAAGGTCCACGAGCAACCTCGATCTGACAGGTGAGTTGTGACTGTGGCGCTGTCAATGTTGGAAGGTATTGCAAGTTCTTTGCAAGCCCCGATGAAGTTGGTCCCTCTGTCCGAGTAGAGGTGTTTGACTGGCCCACGAACAGAGATGAAACGCCTAAGGGCATTGATGAAGGTGGATGATTCGAGAGACTCGATGACTTCGATGTGTACTGCTCTCACACTCATACACGTGAAAATCACAGCCCAGCGTTTACTATGTGAAAGCCCACCTCTGGTTCGTCGTGAGCAGATGGTCCAAGGGCCGAACACGTCTAGTCCAACATGTGTGAAAGGAGGGTCTGTAGAAAGACGAGCCGCTGGGAGGTTAGCCATTTTCTGGACACCAAGGGGAGCTCTAAGTCGTCGACAGGTAACACACTGGTGGATAATACTGCTCACTCTTCTCTTCCCACCAACTATCCAAAAGCCAGCGGTCCGAACTGCACCTTCTGTAAATAGCCGGCCCTGGTGGTGTACCTGTTGGTGGCAGTGTCGGATGATCAATGTGGTGATGTGATGAGTTCCCGGCATGACCACAGGAGTTTTCTCACACTGACTTAGGTTGGAGCTGTGAAGGCGACCGCCAACCTTTAGCAGACCATCGTCGTCTATGAAGGGATCAAGGTTACTCAAGGGACTGTTCCGTGGGATCTTCCTTTGTTCCTGAATGCACTTGATCTCTTGTCCATATGACTCCTCTTGTACTGTTTGAAGGATGATGGTTGAGGCCCGATTTCTTTCCTCAATGCTGATGTCCGACTTACAGTGATGCCAGCCTTTGCAGGGGGTGTTTCTCACTGAACTGGAGTGAAAAAGGCGAGCGATGTGCACAAGACGAGCCACTGCCCTGGTGAGTGACTTCCAACAGGAAAACTTGGCAAACCGTTGGGAATCCAGACGGTCGGAAGATGTCGTAGTACTCAGGGTGGAGGCTAGAGGCCGTATGTCTGGGTCTGAACTTGGCTCAATCAGCTCGTAACTGCTCTCGGAGGCTGCAGGGTCGGGTATGTAGAGAAACTTGGGTCCGACGAGCCAGTTGGTGTGAGCAAGTTGACCTGCAACAACGGAGCGGGTTGCGTGATCTGCCGGGTTCTGGTCTGTCGGCACAAAGTTCCACTGATTAGGGTTGGACGACCTTCTGATCCGCAGCACTCTGTTACTGACATAGACGTAGAAGCGCCTGGTTTCGTTATGGATGTAGCCCAGGACAACTTTACTGTCTGTATAGTAAGACATGTCATTGAGTTGAAGGTCAAGTTCTGTAGACACCAGGTCGGCTAGCTCTACAGCGAGCACTGCTGCACAGAGTTCCAATCTGGGGATTGTATGCTCAGGACGTGGTGCTAGCTTGGCTTTCCCCATGACAAATCCGACTTGCTTGTTGCCCACAGCATCCGTTACCTTCAAATATGCCACTGCAGCGATAGCTTTAGTTGATGCATCACAGAACACACAGATCTCTCTTCTGTCAGCGGCTGCAGGTGACATTTTGGTGTAGGATCTGGGAATTGGCAGATGGCAGAGTTCGTTCAATGAAGCTCTCCATGTCGTCCAAGCTTCCTCCTTTTCGCGTGGCAAGTGTGCATCCCAGTCTCCACTCTCCGCTGTGAGCTCTCGTAGGATCGCCTTGCCTTGAATAGTGACTGGAAATGCGAAGCCAAGAGGATCATAGAGGCTATTGATAGTAGATAAGACACCTCGGCGGGTGTAGGGCTTTATCTCTTCGGAGACGCTAAAGTGGAAACAGTCTGTGTGAAGGTTCCAGCCGAGCCCTAGACTGCGTTGCATTGGAAGCTGTTCGTCGTCAAGGTCAAGATCTTTCAAATCGCTTGCTCGATCAGAAGATGGAAAGGCTTCCATAACCGCCTTGTCGTTTGCTGCGATCTTGTGCAGTCTTAGGTTGGACTTGGAGAGTGCATCCTGAGTTCTTTTCAGCAGACTGATGGCAGCCTCGGCTGTAGGTAGGGACTTCAGCCCGTCGTCTACATAAAAGTCACGCATCACAAAGCGTTGAACATCAGGGTCGACATGGAGCTTGCTTCCTTGAACAGACTGTTGGAGGCCGTGTATTGCCACTGCAGGGGATGGGCTATTGCCAAAGACGTGGACCCTCATGCGATAATCGACGATGCTTTTGGAGAGGTCGTTGTCTTGAAACCAAAGGAAGCGTAAGAAGTTTCTGTCTTCTTCTCTCACAAGGAAACAGTAAAACATCTGTTCAATGTCCGCTGTAAAGGCAACTGCTTCCTTTCTGAAGCGGATGAGTACACCAAGGAGAGTGTTATTCAAGTCGGGTCCCGTTAAAAGCACATCATTGAGGGATATGCCGTTGAATTGGGCGCTTGAATCAAACACAACTCGGATTTGCTTAGGCTTCCTCGGATGGTAGACACCAAATGTGGGTAGATACCACCGTTCTTCATCTTCACTGAGGAGAGGAGCTACTTCTGCATGGCCGTTCTTGAACATCTTGTCCATGAAGCTGAGGAAGTGCTCTCTCATTTCGGGCTTCTTGTCGAAGTTGCGCCTGAGAGATGTGAGGCGCTTCAGCGCTTGAGGTCTGTTGTTCGGGAGCCGTTGGCGTGGACACTTAAAGGGCAATGGGGCTACCCAACTGCTGTTTGAGTCCTTGCACAGTCCTCCCTGCATTATTTTCATGAAGTAGGCATCCTGGATCGAGGGGGCTACTTGGTTGTCGTCTTTGGTTCTCGTGAACACGGTGCAAGCTAGGTGGTCGTTCTCACACACAGACAACTCATCTATGCGTGTTGAAGGGTGCTCGCTGACTTGGAGTCCGCTGTATTTCTCCCTGACATGGAAGACATTTGGACAGAGTTGGAAGAGTGTAGGGCGTCCAAGATCAGTGGCGCTGGTGAAAAATGTGGCAACCGTTGGTGGTGTGTGGACGTTGCCTAGACACACGTTGCCGACTATCACCCACCCCAAGTCCAGCTTCTGTGCATAGGGTGAGTTGTGAGTGCCATTCACCTGTTTTCTGACCTTGTGAACACGGAGTATGTCGCGACCCAAGAGCAACATGATTGGAGCCGCCGAGTCGACCTCTGGAATGAGTTTCGCCACCGACCTGAGATGAGGATGGTGAAGTGCTACAGTGGGGGTTGGAATTTCCTCTCGGTTGTTCGGGATGTCATTACATTCAATGAGGCTTGGTAATGGGATGCAAACACTTCCGTCGAGAGATTCCACCTCGTAGCCTGTCGCTCTCCTCCCAGCCACTTGTTTTACTCCAGCACACGTTCTCAAAGTATACGGGGCACTTCGACTTGTGTCGCTGAAGATTTCAAAAAATTGGGATCGAACCAATGATCGGTTGCTTTGTTCGTCTAAGATGGCATATACTTTCCTAGCCATGTCTCTACAGCCAGATGGATAAACTTTCACGAGGCATATTTTGGAGCATGACCTCTCAGCAAGATCTCCACCACAGACCTGAGTACACTGGGTGCTGACATGCGATTGAGATGAGGCATCCTCCCCGCCGTGCTCTGATGTGGGGTCGACCTCCACTGTCCAAGGTGCTGGCCCAGGGTGGAGCACTGTAGGATGCCTTTCGCTGCTGCATTCGGTACACTGTACTTTGGCTGTGCAGTCCCTTGCGATGTGCGATGTAGAGGAGCAGCATTTAAAGCAGACGCGATTCTCTTTGAGGAAGCTTTTACGATCTTCAATGGACTTCTCCCTGAATGCTCGACATTTGCGTAAGGGATGTGGCTTTTTGTGCAGTGGACAAAGCGCGTTGCAGTCGTCGGTCTGTGAGGGGAAATCGTTTGCTTCTAATGCTGTTTTGGAGAACACTTCAGTTTTGTGCACTGAAATGTCTCTGTGCTTGTTAGGCTTCCAAGCCGTCCTCTCGGCCCTCAAACCACTCTCTTGGTTGTTGAAGTTGAAACTTGGATCGTTCCGGACGTTTGCTTCCCGGCTGATGAAATCCACGAAGACGCTGAATGGTGGAAAGGAAACTTCGTGCTTGCGCTTGTATGATGCACCAACTGACGCCCACTTTTCCTGCAGGTTGAAAGGAAGCTTCCGCACAATTGGGTTGACCCCTCTCGCTGTGTCAAAGAAGGTAAGACCAGGTAAGTCTCCTTCATCTTTAGCCGCAAGGAGTTCACTCAGTAGATCGCTTAGCTTCAGCAGTTTTGAATAGTCTTGACTTGTTATTTTGGGAAAAGTTTCAATTCTTCTGAAGAGGGCATCCTCAATAACTTCAGAGGAGCCATAGGTCTGGTCAAGCCTGTTCCATACCATGTCCAGTCCTGCATCAGGGCGATTTATGTGGATTGCTCTGATTTGCTCCACATGTTCGGCTGAATCATCGCCTAGCCACTTCAGCAGAAGATCCATCTCTTCACTGGACGTCAGATGTAAGCCATGGATTGCAGACTGAAATGACCGTTTCCAGGCCCTGTAATTCTGTGGTTTGTCGTTAAACTTGAGTAAGCCTGTAGTTACAAGCTCTCGTCTAGCCAGATATCTCACAAAGTCACTTGTATTTGGATTGTCGAATTTTGGATTTGAATATGCTGCATTAAGGGAATGACCATTTTCCAATGACCAGGTGCGGCCATGCCCAAATTGAACTCTGTTGCTATGAGTGTGCTCTTTCGTGAATGTATGGGACTGCTGAGACATCTGGTGATGGAGCTTTGGTGCACTACTGCCCTGGAATGGTGTGAAGGGCTTGGCTTCAGGTTTAAGATATGTAGTTGGATTGCTAGCACTAGCCTCAGGCTTTGGCGGTAGGCTGTTTTGTTGTGTTGCTGCACCACAGCGTTGGTCTTGGCTGATGACGTATTCTTTGGTGCGCTCAATGGGTTCTAAAGGAGGCATTTCCCAGAGCTGGTTGTTATTTGTGTCTTTTTGCAAATCAGCGGCTGCTTCGAGTGCTTCAGCTTCAGCCACTGCTGCAGCTGTTTCCTTTTTGATGTTGAGTATTGAAAGTGATGCTTCCAATTTGGCTTGTTCTAGCTTTAACGTAGCCTCCTCTTCAGCGAATGCGAGGCGTGCTTTGGCTGCTTCTGCTTTTGCCCGTGCTTTAGCAGCAGCAGATTCTGTTGTTGATGATCTTGATCGCACTGAAGTGCATGACGCTCGAGACCGTGTCTCCCATGTCACTGCTTCATCCGTCATTGTAACTGTCAATTATGATGAATTAGAACAATACTTGTTGTGTTGATCGCCCACTGGCTGCGTGTGACGATGTCTGTTCAGCTCCTCCTGCTCACACTGCGATGCCTTGATTGTTGAGAAGCCGTTGTTTCACTGTACTGCCCTCCTTGCAAGGGTATGCAAATCGACAGTTCGCCCACTCCTCCCTGACAACACGACTCTGGAGACCTTCTCTTGTTCCACAGGTTTAATACTGTCAAAGAAGTGTGAAACTAAAACATACAAAAAAGGACAAATCAATTGATGTGTTCTCAACACGTAAATAAACAAATCATTAATCATGAACTGACTGATTTAACACAAGTGTTTAGGCTAAATGGCGAATTTGCATTCCTATGTAGAACCTATGGCTGTTTGCAATAAACACATAAACTTAACAATCAAGTTCCTAAACTTCTAAATTATGACAAAATGATGTTACACAATAACATAAAAAACATTACATACCAACGATGCTTCAACAAACCAAGGATGCTTGCAGATCGCAGCAAATTATTACTCATTTCACACCATGAGAATTTGTGGTACAAACGGTTTTACTTCCTGGTTGAGGTCACATGGCTCACTGGAGAGCTCGGTTCTCTTAAAGAGACACTCACACTATTATCACTATGCTAAACAGAACAGTATATGTATATGTGTGTATGTGTATAGACGTGTGTGTGTGTGTGTGTGTGTGTGTATATACTGTATATATATTGTAACGATCCTGTTTGTTCTGTTCATTAATGTTGCGGGCACTTTAAGAAGGTGAGTCTGTGCGCATGCGCAGTTGTTGTTAGAGAGATTTCGCGTTCAACTAGTGGTGTGAAGAACGAGCGGCGTTGGTTGTGGCCGAAACAATAACCTCTCTGTGAGTACAGCGAACAAAGAAACAATATCTGTGCAAGACAACCGTCTGGTCATGTGTGGAGGACCAAACGTTACATTGGTGTCAGAAGCGACTTTTTCGGACCTGCTCCTGAGGCGAAGCTAACGGTTATTAGCAACGAACTTTGCTAACGAACGTCCCCGGTATGTACGGGAAAGTGAAGAGCGAAAGTGAGGAGATGGACGTTGGTGCGAGACGACGGGACCATGCTCAACAGTTAAGAGACGCTGTGTTACAACTCTCAGAAGAAGAATGTGCGTCAATGCGTGCGCCAATGTGCAGCAACTGGGCTTCATCAAGTATCAAACAGATCACACATCACACCTACCATGATTTTGTTCAATGAGATGAAAACTTATTTGATGTTCAATCCAGTGTTCAGGTTGACTTCAGTGCTTATGTTTTAGTAGAAGTGAAGCTGTGGTGCTTTAGTTTAATACATGGACACAGCACTAAACTTTGTTGTTGGTTGTTAGTTGTTTTTTTAGATTTTGGGATCAACCGTCACTTTTTAGTAATGGGAGAATTATTTCTCTGCACTGTGCGAGTCGTCCCAGAGCCATTGTTCAGCCTGAAGCCAATACGTTTTTAGGTTGAAAAGTTTGCCCCCCTGAAAAAATGTAATGCCCCCCCTTAAATGTTTTTCTGCAGCCGGGTCTGTCAGTGTTATACTAGATCCACTCAGTATAAACTGTTGTCAACATTGAAGTCAAATCATCTCCAGAAATGATACTTTGTGATGAAGTCTTAATGTTAAAAGAGACAAATGTAATAATATCTTTAATGAATCAATTCATGTACATTTATATCAAACCTGCTATTCCCTGCATGATGGGATCAGAAACACTAGAATTCTACTTTCTCGGGACGTTTTAGATTTACAACGACGACATCATTAAAAGTGTGAACTGCAGTCACACTGCAAGTTTATGTCCATAATCCTTAGATATTCTCTCCAAATGAGAACAATTTAACAGAAGAGTTTAACATTACCTTGGCTGTAGTCATGCTCTGTAGACAGAAGCTTCACCTGCACAGGTGATCTCATTAGCTCGTCCTGTCTCTCCACCTGCACGCAAAGCAACTTGTACTCTCTGCTGCCCTCTAGTGTTGCTAAAACGATTTATTATGTCCAATAAACAAACCTACAGAAAGACTTAACAGTGTGGGTCTTTCTTTTTATTTCAAGGGTCCCCATTTTATCTCAAACATCAATATAGCTAATATTTAACACTAATTGGTAAATATCAAACATGTATGCTTCATTACAGTTGAAACAATTGTTCTCTGGTAACAAATATTTATCATTAAACATGTGTGTTCATGTATGATCCATGGCACTCATCATGATGGACAAATATGATGGAAAAACATTCTATTAGTGTCAGTACAGTACACGAGGTTGGAAATCAACCACGCATTTGCGCATGCGTTGTCCACCTACAAGGAGGTTTATAACGGTCAGACGCGGAAGAATCTACGAAACTATCACTGATAGATTCTCAAAAATCATCTGATATTAAATGATCTTTTCTCTCAAGGATAAGGATGTTGAAGGAGTGACGTCACAGTGTCCACTGTTGAAGGATAAGGATGTTGAGTGTCCAGCTGGAAGGAGCACAGGTACATGTTGTGGTTTATTAAAGTCTCTTTTCATTTTATTGACATCGGTAAATGTAACGCTAAGTTTAAGTGAAGGTATCAAGACCTGTCGCCCTTCCCAGCTATCTTCTAAATAATCCACGGAGGAAAAATTCAGAAAAAAAAGTCTTATATAGATCCAGAGCGGTCCGTAATAGGAACAAAAAAACAAAACAGGCACTCGGGGCGAAGGCAGGGCACTTCTGGAGATCGGGGTCCCAACAGCAACTAAAACAAAAAGACAAAAGGACTCACTTGAGTAAATAAAAGTGCTGACAACGTCAGGAGTATCCAAAGGATTATCCAGTTGTGATTCAAAGGCGAGGAGCGAGATCGAAAGGACAGCCAACCTGGTCTGGAAACGCAATACTCTGGCGAGTTCTTCCGGGTAGAGACGCTCCTTATCAATGGGAAGAACCCGCCACTCCATCATCCCCAGCCGCGCACCTGCCAGCGTCTGTCACTCAAAACACAGGACACATGAAAACGGAAAACCACCTTCAAAATAAAACAAAAGAACATAAGCATGACACTTGTATGTTGATTCTATCAAATGTATTCTGCCTATTTTAAATGTTGACCTTTTTTCTTATAAGAGTAACTGTCAGGAGTCTTGATGTAAAACGTCACTCAAATGTGTCATTTATTTATTTCTCTCACAGGATTCAGAGTCAATGTTCATTGCACAGAATTTCCATCTCCGTCCTGCACTGTCTGTGATGATGGAACTTACATGGACAAATTGAACCGAGAGAAACATGGTTTCAAGTGTCTCGTCTGTACTGAAGGTAAAGTTTGTTCTTCACTAGAATGATGAGTTGGTCAGTATGTAGATGTGATGTAGAATTTGTTATTGACTAACAGGACTGAGAGAGATCAGATCCTGTACCTTCACAGCAAACACCAAGTGTGAACCTCTGGAGGGTTTTTTCTGTGTGGACGGCTCAGTGGACACATGTGTGGCAGCACAGCAACACTCCACATGTGAACCAGGACAGTTCATCATCAGAGCAGGCGAGTTTCACATCCAACATGTGAAATGCAAGAGTGCAGAAACTATAAGACACACACAATGTTCTTCACAGGAACGTCCTCCACAGACACTGAGTGTGGAACCTGCAGTGAAGGAACATTTTCAAATGGAACGTTCACGTCATGTCAGGATCACAAACAGTGAGTGAAGCTTCACAAATGTTTGCTCCAGATGTTTTCTTCTAAACTGTCTCCACTTGTCTTTGTAGATGTTCAACATATCTACGAGAAGGAACTATTTCTTCTGACTCTGTATGTCGAGAAGGTTTGACACCAGGAGAAGTGGCTGGAATTATTGTTGCTGTGATCGTTCTACTGATCACATGTTCTGTAGTTTATTGGTATAAAAAAAGAAAAAGAGGTAAAAAACAAATGCATTCATAAAAATCACATTATTATATTGATTTGTGTTTATCTGGAGTCATTTCCTTGAATTATTTTTCTCCTTAACCAGATGGAAAAGAGTTCAAGAGAAGAAGGAAGGTATGTAAGAATGTTTTTTAGTCATTTATCAAAGTGATTTAATGTTTAAATGTAATGTTGATTAATTTTGCAAATGTCATCACTTGTACAATTAAAATGAATGTCAATTTTGGTTTAATATCTTCAGCACTGCAGTATTTGTGCATCAGAGAAACGATCATTATTTCTTATTAGGAGGTGGCAGTGGGAATGAATGAATGTATGGATTCAACGGAGCATCCGTGAGAATTTCAATTAGTTTGAGCTTTTTTTTTAATCTAAACTGACTTATTTTTTTCTTGTCTTAGATCAATTTATTCATCTGAGAATAAGTCCGATGAAGTGGAACATGTTCCACTGATGGTAGAACCCGGGGAAGACCCAGAACACACTGAAGAAGCATGTTCCTCCACTGGGCTGGAAACACAGGGGGGTCCTCCAGAAAGAGCTGGACGATGTAACTGGGGAGAAGAAAGTATGGACCTCTCTGCTGAAGCTGCTGCCCCTGTGACAAGAATCCAGATAAACAGACCAGAGATAGCAGACGTTGAATATGAACTAATTGGACACGAGGATATTAAAGTCGATTGTTCAGTCATTCAATAGAATGTTTGAGTTTTATACAACATGAAAAATGTGTTCATAAATGATGTGTTCAGTGAACATAACATATTTCTGGCTGTTTTCATTTGCCTGTGTGTGTAGCTTAGTCTGTGATATAGAAAACAGTTTCTGTCAAAGCTTTCATTAATCTCATAAATGGCTGATCAGTTAAACATCAGCCAGGTTTGAGGATGTACTTCACTCCACAGCCGTCAGTGTTGCTTGTTCTTTCACTGCCCTTTTTGTGAGGTCACCAAATTCAGACCAGCACAGATGGACAAAACCCAACAGCACATACAAAGCCACTTGAGAAAGGCAATCATCATGGAGGTGTGTACAGTATATGTTTAGTTAGTTCCTCGTATATTGCATCATAAAAGTCTAACCGTTTACATTTTTATGTTTGACAGACTATCCGATACACAGGTGTGGGCTGCAGACCAGAACCTCACGTCCATTGTCATGTGCGTGTCAATGTGTGTCAATGCGCGCGTGTGTCAATGTGCGTCAATGCTTGCGCGCGTGTCAATGTGCGTCAATGCTTGCGTGCGTGTCAATGCGTGTGCGTGTGTCAATATGCTTGCGCGCGTGTCAATGTGCGTCAATGCGCGCGTGCGTGTCAATGTGCGTCAATGCGCCCGTGCGTGTGCGTGCGTCAATATGCGCGCGAGTGTCAATGTGCGTCAATGCTTGCGCGCGTGTCAATGTGCGTCAATGCTTGCGCGTGTGTCAATGTGCGTCAATGCTTGCGCGTGTCAACACACAACACACGCACGCACACATTAAACAAATGCGCACACCCACATTAAACAAACGCGCACGCACACATAAAACACACGCATGCATACACAGACATGCACTGACAAACGCACACACACACGGTGACATGCAAACATAAAACACACGCACACATAAAACAAACGCGGATTTTATAGGTTTGTTTGTGATGTGTAGTTATGCGTTTGTGTGCATGTCATTGGTGTGTGTGCGCATGTGTCAGTGTGTGTCTGCGTGTGCGTGCGTGTGTGTGTTTTATGTGTGCATGTCACCGTGTGTGTGCGTGTGTCAGTGCATGTCTGTGTGTGCATGCGTGTGTTTTGTGTGCGTCCGCGTTTGTTTTATGTGTGCGTGCGTGCGTGTGTTTTATGTGTGCATGTCACATGAAACAAATGCGCGCACGCACACATAAAACAAATGCGCGCATGCACACATAAAACAAATGCGCGCATGCACACATAAAGCAAATGCGCGCATGCACACATAAAACAAATGCGCGCACGTCACATAAAACAAATGCGCGCACGCACACATAAAACAAATGCGCGCACGCACATATTAAAGAAATGCGCACGCGCACACAAAACAAATGCGCAAGAGCACACAAAACAAATGCGCGCGCACAGATAAAACAAATGCACACGCACACAACACACGCACGCACACATTAAACAAATGCGCACACCCACATAAAACAAACGCGCACGCACACATAAAACACACGCATGCATACACAGACATGCACTGACAAACACACACACACACGGTGACATGCAAACATAAAACACACGCACGCACGCACACATAAAACAAACGCGGGTTTTATAGGTTTGTTTGTGATGTGTAGTTATGCGTTTGTGTGCATGTCATTGGTGTGTGTGCGCATGTGTCAGTGTGTGTCTGCGTGTGCGTGCGTGTGTGTGTTTTATGTGTGCATGTCACCGTGTGTGTGCGTGTGTCAGTGCATGTCTGTGTGTGCATGCGTGTGTTTTGTGTGCGTCCGCGTTTGTTTTATGTGTGCGTGCGTGCGTGTGTTTTATGTGTGCATGTCACATGAAACAAATGCGCGCACGCACACATAAAACAAATGCGCGCATGCACACATAAAACAAATGCGCGCATGCACACATAAAACAAATGCGCGCATGCACACATAAAACAAATGCGCGCATGCACACATAAAGCAAATGCGCGCATGCACACATAAAACAAATGCGCGCACGTCACATAAAACAAATGCGCGCACGCACACATAAAACAAATGCGCGCACGCACATATTAAAGAAATGCGCACGCGCACACAAAACAAATGCGCAAGAGCACACAAAACAAATGCGCGCGCACAGATAAAACAAATGCACACGCACACAACACACGCACGCACACATTAAACAAATGCGCACACCCACATAAAACAAACGCGCACGCACACATAAAACACACGCATGCATACACAGACATGCACTGACAAACGCACACACACACGGTGACATGCAAACATAAAACACACGCACGCACGCACACATAAAACAAACGCGGGTTTTATAGGTTTGTTTGTGATGTGTAGTTATGCGTTTGTGTGCATGTCATTGGTGTGTGTGCGCATGTGTCAGTGTGTGTCTGCGTGTGCGTGCGTGTGTGTGTTTTATGTGTGCATGTCACCGTGTGTGTGCGTGTGTCAGTGCATGTCTGTGTGTGCATGCGTGTGTTTTGTGTGCGTCCGCGTTTGTTTTATGTGTGCGTGCGTGCGTGTGTTTTATGTGTGCATGTCACATGAAACAAATGCGCGCACGCACACATAAAACAAATGCGCGCATGCACACATAAAACAAATGCGCGCATGCACACATAAAACAAATGCGCGCGCGCGCACACAAAACACACGGATGCACACACAGACATGCACTGACACACGCACACACACACGGTGACATGCACACATAAAACAAACGCGGACGCACACAAAACAAACGCGCACGCACACATAAAACACACGCATGCATACATAGACATGCACTGACAAACGCACACACACACGGTGACATGCAAACATAAAACACACGCACGCACGAACACATAAAACAAACGCGGATTTTTTTTAGAATAGAATAGAATAGAAAAGCTTTATTCATCCCCAGAGGGGAAACACACTTTCACAACAGCGCAGATTAAAAAAAATATATATAGGTTTGTTTGTGATGTGTAGTTATGCGTTTGTGTGCATGTCACTGGTGTGTGTGCGCATGTGTCAGTGTGTGTCTGCGTGTGCGTGCGTGTGTGTGTTTTATGTGTGCATGTCACCGTGTGTGTGTGCGTGTGTCAGTGCATGTCTGTGTGTGCATGCGTGTGTTTAATGTGTGCGTGCGCGTTTGTTTTGTGTGCGTCCGCGTTTGTTTTATGTGTGCGTGCGTGCGTGTGTTTATGTGTGCATGTCACCGTGTGTGTGGGCGTGTGTCAGTGCATGTCTGTGTGTGCATGCGTGTGTTTTAGGTGTGCGTGCGCGTTTCTTTGATGTGTGCGTCCGCGTTTGTTTTATGTGTGCGTGCGTGCGTGTGTTTTATGTGTGCATGTCACCGTGTGTGTGTGCGTTTGTCAGTGCATGTCCGTGTACGCATGCGTGTGTTTTATGTGTGCGTGCGCGTTTGTTTTATGTGGGTGTGCGCATTTGTTTAATGTGTGCGTTCGTGCACAGTAAATTTCCAAGTGTCAAAAAGGAAGTGTTAATGTATTTTAACTATTTCATAGACTGGTTTAACTCTTCTTTATTCAGTGTAAAAAGTGAATGAACACTGTCAAGGGTCAATTTAACAATATTCAGTGTTAATATCTTAATATGCTCCGCCCATTTCAAATGATCCAGAAGTTTCTAGAGTAATTGGACCTCATGGACCACCGCCATGTTTCCATTGGTAAAGACTGTGGTAAGTCTCTCCATCTGCTGACTTATATTTAAATGAATTAAACGATTTATACAATTGTATTCACCGTGACTGTACTACCATTCGCTTTTTAGACTTCTAATGTAGATGAATTGCTATGTGGTTCACCAACATTAAGTTACATTCTATTACTTGTAATGCGGTACAGTTAACCTGCGCAGTGAACACCACGTGTAGACACTTGTAACCAATACCACTATGGATTATTGTGTATATTCGGTTTATGGTGCTCGCTCAAAACAACAGATGTATATGCTGTCTGTACATGCGCGCGCCAGTAAGTACGGTAGTTCATTCCCGCGCCACTCCCCCTCTGTCAGGCTTTAGTTTTTAGTAATGTAACCCAGCCGTTTATTTGTCGTTTTATGTTTCAATTATTTTCACTGGAAGTATATAATTAAACCCAGTTGTTATTTTCGTGTTTTATGTTTTATTACTTTTCAATGCATGTATCGCATCAAGACACTGTCGCTTTAAGACGGCCATTGTTTTTTACCTGCGTTCCACGGATGAGACGCGTGGTGTTCAGATGCTTCAGCGGCTCAGAGACTGAGACACGTGTAAGTAAGTAAGTAAGTAAGTAATATTTATTTATATAGCGCTTTTCGAGACCAGGGTCACAAAGCGCTTTAACAATCAAAAACAATACTCAAAACAGTACATACTTCAAAGATCAAGACAACACCGAGAACAACAAGTTCGAGAAATTCAAGGAAAAGCCTGAACAAATAGAAACGTCTTAAGATGTTTCTTAAAGGAGTCAGTAGACTCCATCAAGCGCAAAGAGAGAGGAAGATTGTTCCAAAGCTTAGGAGCAACAGCCTGAAAAGATTTCTCTCCTCTGGTCCTGAGCCGTGTGCGTGGAACCATCAGTAGATTCTGATCCACAGACCTCAGAGACCGAGCTGGGGTGTAAGGCTGGATCAGATCAGTGATGTAAGGAGGAGCCTGACCATGAATAGCTCTGAAAGTAAGAACCAGAATTTTAAAGTTGATCCTGAAAGAAACTGGAAGCCAGTGAAGAGTTTTAAGGATCGGAGAAATGTGAGTTCTCCTACTTGAGCGGGTCAGAATTCTCGCTGCAGAGTTCTGAATCAACTGCAGACGAGACAGCTCCTTCTTGTTAAGACATGAAAACAAACCGTTACAATAGTCCAGACGAGAAGAAACAAACGCATGGATTACAAGCTCCAGATCATGTTGTGACAACATTTTCCTAAGTTTAGAGATTTTTCTCAGTTGAAGGAAACAGTTTCTGGTCAGTTTTCTGCAGTGTTGAACAAGAGACATGTCTTTATCAAATACAACACCCAGGTTTCTCAGGCTCAGTTTGACAGACTGACCTAAGTCACCCAAGTACTGACTCAACCATGGAATCTTATCATCAGGAGCAATCACCAGAGTTTCAGTTTTGTCCACATTAAGCTGTAAAGTGTGCCAACGCTCCTGCAATTTTACTGAATACACTCGCTTATCACTCCTAGGTGAGCCTAAACAATACGTTTATATTATTGTTTATATTGCTGTGTGTAAATGAATGTTGTGTCGAAGCAGCTATTTAAGTTTTTGTGTGAAACTTGAAGCATTGTTTTATAACTTTATTCAAGTGTATATTTTCGATAGTATTTTATATTGTACTGTTTCACTTTGTTTTGAAAGTAAGTTGCACTTTATATTTTGTTATCGCGTGGTGTTCAGATGCTTCAGCGGCTCAGAGTTCACCGCATCTGTTATTTAACACGCCGATTAAACGTTCGTGCTGTTGTATGGTTAACAAGCGTTGAATGTGTTGAAGGTGCCGTAGCTAAGAATCTTGAATATTAATAAAATAAATCGCCTACCATGACCCACCAATATAGCAAACTTTTTATTGGAATATAAATATATTTTCGTCCTTCAAAATAACAAACAAAATACGTGTGTGAGTTACATTATAATTAAAAAAGCTAAGTTTTAGCGAACTAGCTCTCGTGTTAACGCACCACAGAAAGTTACATTACACGCAATGAAACATTATTTCTGAGTCTTAAAGCAATAATGATATCTTACCTCAATAGACGAGTGACGCGCACCTGATTCCGTCAAGTTATGCACAAACGTGAGGATAAAATGCGATCGATCTTTGTCAACAAGTGTGACGTCATCATCCGGAAGTTGCGTATGCGGCAATTTGAAAACTTTTTAGCTGACGCTAAATTTAAACTAAACTTAACTCGGTCTTTATACAAGCACGCATCTACTATTGTATTCATGGCGCTTTTAAACAAACAAGCACAATATCTCATTGTATTCCTGTGGTGTGACGTCACCGCTGCAGGATCAGTTGATTAGCATGTGTGACGTCACCCCTGCAGACTCGCGATTAATGTTGACAAACGTCACGTAGACGCTCATAATCGCAGCTAAATAAAAAGAAAACATATGTCCATAAACGCAATCTCAATGAAAGCTTCTATTTTCATAGAAAAGCGCACCGGATTATAAAGAGGATCAAGCGAAATAGCACAGACTTTATTTTACTCATTCATAAAACAATGTCAACATTATGGAGTTGAAACACCTAAAAATATACAATATAGTCACTTTTACAGGACCTTTTAAGCATGTTTTAATCCGCGAGAGCTTCTTGACTTCCGCGATGCGTAAACAATCCAAGCTCCAAAAAATTAAAATTAAGCATTTTTACCGATTTATATTCACTCTGTACCTCCTTAAAGTGGTTTGAGGTCGTTAAGCACAATCAGGATTAGAATCACACTGTTGACATTAAACATTTCAAATGAGCTTCATAGTTGTAGAATTACGGTAGCCAAATGAAACAGCGACACGTCACGTTACCAAGGCAACGAAGAGATGGGCGACGCGTCAAATGTAACCCGGGTCGTTTGAATCCGACGTCGGGGGGTGCTCTGTATAATACTGGGTGACCCGTGCGTGTCAATGCGTGCGCGCGTGTCAATGTGCGTCAATACGTGTGTGTCAATGTGCGTCAATGTGCGTCAATACGTGTGTGTGTGTCAATGTGCGTCAATGCGTGCGGGTGTGTCAATGCGTATAGACGTGTGTTTATATGTGTGTACATATATGTGTGTATGTGTATAGACGTGTGTGTGTATATATGTGTGTGTATGTGTATAGACGTGTGTGTGTATATATATGTGTGTATGTGTATAGACGTGTGTGTGTATATATGTGTGTGTATAGACGTGTGTGTATATATATGTGTCTATGTGTATAGACGTGTGTGTATATGTGTGTATGTGTATAGACGTGTGTGTGTGTGTGTATATATATATATACGTGTGTGTGTTTATATATGTGTGTATGTGTATAGACGTGTGTGTATATATATGTGTGTATATGTGTGTATGTGTATAGACGTGTGTGTGTGTATATGTGTGTATGTGTATAGACGTGTGTGTATATATATGTGTGTATATGTGTGTATGTGTATAGACGTGTGTGTATATATATGTGTGTATGTGTATAGACGTGTGTGTGTATATGTATATGTGTATAGACGTGTGTGTGTGTGTGTGTGTGTATATACTGTATATATATTGTAACGATCCTGTTTGTTCTGTTCATTAATGTTGCGGGCACTTTAAGAAGGTGAGTCTGTGCGCATGCGCAGTTGTTGTTAGAGAGATTTCGCGTTCAACTAGTGGTGTGAAGAACGAGCGGCGTTGGTTGTGGCCGAAACAATAACCTCTCTGTGAGTACAGCGAACAAAGAAACAATATCTGTGCAAGACAACCGTCTGGTCATGTGTGGAGGACCAAACGTTACATTGGTGTCAGAAGCGACTTTTTCGGACCTGCTCCTGAGGCGAAGCTAACGGTTATTAGCAACGAACTTTGCTAACGAACGTCCCCGGTATGTACGGGAAAGTGAAGAGCGAAAGTGAGGAGATGGACGTTGGTGCGAGACGACGGGACCATGCTCAACAGTTAAGAGACGCTGTGTTACAACTCTCAGAAGAAGAATGTGCGTCAATGCGTGCGCCAATGTGCAGCAACTGGGCTTCATCAAGTATCAAACAGATCACACATCACACCTACCATGATTTTGTTCAATGAGATGAAAACTTATTTGATGTTCAATCCAGTGTTCAGGTTGACTTCAGTGCTTATGTTTTAGTAGAAGTGAAGCTGTGGTGCTTTAGTTTAATACATGGACACAGCACTAAACTTTGTTGTTGGTTGTTAGTTGTTTTTTTAGATTTTGGGATCAACCGTCACTTTTTAGTAATGGGAGAATTATTTCTCTGCACTGTGCGAGTCGTCCCAGAGCCATTGTTCAGCCTGAAGCCAATACGTTTTTAGGTTGAAAAGTTTGCCCCCCTGAAAAAATGTAATGCCCCCCCTTAAATGTTTTTCTGCAGCCGGGTCTGTCAGTGTTATACTAGATCCACTCAGTATAAACTGTTGTCAACATTGAAGTCAAATCATCTCCAGAAATGATACTTTGTGATGAAGTCTTAATGTTAAAAGAGACAAATGTAATAATATCTTTAATGAATCAATTCATGTACATTTATATCAAACCTGCTATTCCCTGCATGATGGGATCAGAAACACTAGAATTCTACTTTCTCGGGACGTTTTAGATTTACAACGACGACATCATTAAAAGTGTGAACTGCAGTCACACTGCAAGTTTATGTCCATAATCCTTAGATATTCTCTCCAAATGAGAACAATTTAACAGAAGAGTTTAACATTACCTTGGCTGTAGTCATGCTCTGTAGACAGAAGCTTCACCTGCACAGGTGATCTCATTAGCTCGTCCTGTCTCTCCACCTGCACGCAAAGCAACTTGTACTCTCTGCTGCCCTCTAGTGTTGCTAAAACGATTTATTATGTCCAATAAACAAACCTACAGAAAGACTTAACAGTGTGGGTCTTTCTTTTTATTTCAAGGGTCCCCATTTTATGTCAAACATCAATATAGCTAATATTTAACACTAATTGGTAAATATCAAACATGTATGCTTCATTACAGTTGAAACAATTGTTCTCTGGTAACAAATATTTATCATTAAACATGTGTGTTCATGTATGATCCATGGCACTCATCATGATGGACAAATATGATGGAAAAACATTCTATTAGTGTCAGTACAGTACACGAGGTTGGAAATCAACCACGCATTTGCGCATGCGTTGTCCACCTACAAGGAGGTTTATAACGGTCAGACGCGGAAGAATCTACGAAACTATCACTGATAGATTCTCAAAAATCATCTGATATTAAATGATCTTTTCTCTCAAGGATAAGGATGTTGAAGGAGTGACGTCACAGTGTCCACTGTTGAAGGATAAGGATGTTGAGTGTCCAGCTGGAAGGAGCACAGGTACATGTTGTGGTTTATTAAAGTCTCTTTTCATTTTATTGACATCGGTAAATGTAACGCTAAGTTTAAGTGAAGGTATCAAGACCTGTCGCCCTTCCCAGCTATCTTCTAAATAATCCACGGAGGAAAAATTCAGAAAAAAAAGTCTTATATAGATCCAGAGCGGTCCGTAATAGGAACAAAAAAACAAAACAGGCACTCGGGGCGAAGGCAGGGCACTTCTGGAGATCGGGGTCCCAACAGCAACTAAAACAAAAAGACAAAAGGACTCACTTGAGTAAATAAAAGTGCTGACAACGTCAGGAGTATCCAAAGGATTATCCAGTTGTGATTCAAAGGCGAGGAGCGAGATCGAAAGGACAGCCAACCTGGTCTGGAAACGCAATACTCTGGCGAGTTCTTCCGGGTAGAGACGCTCCTTATCAATGGGAAGAACCCGCCACTCCATCATCCCCAGCCGCGCACCTGCCAGCGTCTGTCACTCAAAACACAGGACACATGAAAACGGAAAACCACCTTCAAAATAAAACAAAAGAACATAAGCATGACACTTGTATGTTGATTCTATCAAATGTATTCTGCCTATTTTAAATGTTGACCTTTTTTCTTATAAGAGTAACTGTCAGGAGTCTTGATGTAAAACGTCACTCAAATGTGTCATTTATTTATTTCTCTCACAGGATTCAGAGTCAATGTTCATTGCACAGAATTTCCATCTCCGTCCTGCACTGTCTGTGATGATGGAACTTACATGGACAAATTGAACCGAGAGAAACATGGTTTCAAGTGTCTCGTCTGTACTGAAGGTAAAGTTTGTTCTTCACTAGAATGATGAGTTGGTCAGTATGTAGATGTGATGTAGAATTTGTTATTGACTAACAGGACTGAGAGAGATCAGATCCTGTACCTTCACAGCAAACACCAAGTGTGAACCTCTGGAGGGTTTTTTCTGTGTGGACGGCTCAGTGGACACATGTGTGGCAGCACAGCAACACTCCACATGTGAACCAGGACAGTTCATCATCAGAGCAGGCGAGTTTCACATCCAACATGTGAAATGCAAGAGTGCAGAAACTATAAGACACACACAATGTTCTTCACAGGAACGTCCTCCACAGACACTGAGTGTGGAACCTGCAGTGAAGGAACATTTTCAAATGGAACGTTCACGTCATGTCAGGATCACAAACAGTGAGTGAAGCTTCACAAATGTTTGCTCCAGATGTTTTCTTCTAAACTGTCTCCACTTGTCTTTGTAGATGTTCAACATATCTACGAGAAGGAACTATTTCTTCTGACTCTGTATGTCGAGAAGGTTTGACACCAGGAGAAGTGGCTGGAATTATTGTTGCTGTGATCGTTCTACTGATCACATGTTCTGTAGTTTATTGGTATAAAAAAAGAAAAAGAGGTAAAAAACAAATGCATTCATAAAAATCACATTATTATATTGATTTGTGTTTATCTGGAGTCATTTCCTTGAATTATTTTTCTCCTTAACCAGATGGAAAAGAGTTCAAGAGAAGAAGGAAGGTATGTAAGAATGTTTTTTAGTCATTTATCAAAGTGATTTAATGTTTAAATGTAATGTTGATTAATTTTGCAAATGTCATCACTTGTACAATTAAAATGAATGTCAATTTTGGTTTAATATCTTCAGCACTGCAGTATTTGTGCATCAGAGAAACGATCATTATTTCTTATTAGGAGGTGGCAGTGGGAATGAATGAATGTATGGATTCAACGGAGCATCCGTGAGAATTTCAATTAGTTTGAGCTTTTTTTTTAATCTAAACTGACTTATTTTTTTCTTGTCTTAGATCAATTTATTCATCTGAGAATAAGTCCGATGAAGTGGAACATGTTCCACTGATGGTAGAACCCGGGGAAGACCCAGAACACACTGAAGAAGCATGTTCCTCCACTGGGCTGGAAACACAGGGGGGTCCTCCAGAAAGAGCTGGACGATGTAACTGGGGAGAAGAAAGTATGGACCTCTCTGCTGAAGCTGCTGCCCCTGTGACAAGAATCCAGATAAACAGACCAGAGATAGCAGACCTTGAATATGAACTAATTGGACACGAGGATATTAAAGTCGATTGTTCAGTCATTCAATAGAATGTTTGAGTTTTATACAACATGAAAAATGTGTTCATAAATGATGTGTTCAGTGAACATAACATATTTCTGGCTGTTTTCATTTGCCTGTGTGTGTAGCTTAGTCTGTGATATAGAAAACAGTTTCTGTCAAAGCTTTCATTAATCTCATAAATGGCTGATCAGTTAAACATCAGCCAGGTTTGAGGATGTACTTCACTCCACAGCCGTCAGTGTTGCTTGTTCTTTCACTGCCCTTTTTGTGAGGTCACCAAATTCAGACCAGCACAGATGGACAAAACCCAACAGCACATACAAAGCCACTTGAGAAAGGCAATCATCATGGAGGTGTGTACAGTATATGTTTAGTTAGTTCCTCGTATATTGCATCATAAAAGTCTAACCGTTTACATTTTTATGTTTGACAGACTATCCGATACACAGATGTGGGCTGCAGACCAGAACCTCACGTCCATTGTCATGTGCGTGTCAATGTGTGTCAATGCGCGCGTGTGTCAATGTGCGTCAATGCTTGCGCGCGTGTCAATGTGCGTCAATGCTTGCGTGCGTGTCAATGCGTGTGCGTGTGTCAATATGCTTGCGCGCGTGTCAATGTGCGTCAATGCGCGCGTGCGTGTCAATGTGCGTCAATGCGCCCGTGCGTGTCAATGCGTGTGCGTGCGTCAATATGCGCGCGAGTGTCAATGTGCGTCAATGCTTGCGCGTGTGTCAATGTGCGTCAATGCGCCCGTGCGTGTCAACACACAACACACGCACGCACACATTAAACAAATGCGCACACCCACATTAAACAAACGCGCACGCACACATAAAACACACGCATGCATACACAGACATGCACTGACAAACGCACACACACACGGTGACATGCAAACATAAAACACACGCACACATAAAACAAACGCGGATTTTATAGGTTTGTTTGTGATGTGTAGTTATGCGTTTGTGTGCATGTCATTGGTGTGTGTGCGCATGTGTCAGTGTGTGTCTGCGTGTGCGTGCGTGTGTGTGTTTTATGTGTGCATGTCACCGTGTGTGTGCGTGTGTCAGTGCATGTCTGTGTGTGCATGCGTGTGTTTTGTGTGCGTCCGCGTTTGTTTTATGCGTGCGTGCGTGTGTTTTATGTGTGCATGTCACATGAAACAAATGCGCGCACGCACACATAAAACAAATGCGCGCATGCACACATAAAACAAATGCGCGCATGCACACATAAAGCAAATGCGCGCATGCACACATAAAACAAATGCGCGCACGTCACATAAAACAAATGCGCGCACGCACACATAAAACAAATGCGCGCACGCACATATTAAAGAAATGCGCACGCGCACACAAAACAAATGCGCAAGAGCACACAAAACAAATGCGCGCGCACAGATAAAACAAATGCACACGCACACAACACACGCACGCACACATTAAACAAATGCGCACACCCACATAAAACAAACGCGCACGCACACATAAAACACACGCATGCATACACAGACATGCACTGACAAACACACACACACACGGTGACATGCAAACATAAAACACACGCACGCACGCACACATAAAACAAACGCGGGTTTTATAGGTTTGTTTGTGATGTGTAGTTATGCGTTTGTGTGCATGTCATTGGTGTGTGTGCGCATGTGTCAGTGTGTGTCTGCGTGTGCGTGCGTGTGTGTGTTTTATGTGTGCATGTCACCGTGTGTGTGCGTGTGTCAGTGCATGTCTGTGTGTGCATGCGTGTGTTTTGTGTGCGTCCGCGTTTGTTTTATGTGTGCGTGCGTGCGTGTGTTTTATGTGTGCATGTCACATGAAACAAATGCGCGCACGCACACATAAAACAAATGCGCGCATGCACACATAAAACAAATGCGCGCATGCACACATAAAACAAATGCGCGCATGCACACATAAAACAAATGCGCGCATGCACACATAAAGCAAATGCGCGCATGCACACATAAAACAAATGCGCGCACGTCACATAAAACAAATGCGCGCACGCACACATAAAACAAATGCGCGCACGCACATATTAAAGAAATGCGCACGCGCACACAAAACAAATGCGCAAGAGCACACAAAACAAATGCGCGCGCACAGATAAAACAAATGCACACGCACACAACACACGCACGCACACATTAAACAAATGCGCACACCCACATAAAACAAACGCGCACGCACACATAAAACACACGCATGCATACACAGACATGCACTGACAAACGCACACACACACGGTGACATGCAAACATAAAACACACGCACGCACGCACACATAAAACAAACGCGGGTTTTATAGGTTTGTTTGTGATGTGTAGTTATGCGTTTGTGTGCATGTCATTGGTGTGTGTGCGCATGTGTCAGTGTGTGTCTGCGTGTGCGTGCGTGTGTGTGTTTTATGTGTGCATGTCACCGTGTGTGTGCGTGTGTCAGTGCATGTCTGTGTGTGCATGCGTGTGTTTTGTGTGCGTCCGCGTTTGTTTTATGTGTGCGTGCGTGCGTGTGTTTTATGTGTGCATGTCACATGAAACAAATGCGCGCACGCACACATAAAACAAATGCGCGCATGCACACATAAAACAAATGCGCGCATGCACACATAAAACAAATGCGCGCGCGCGCACACAAAACACACGGATGCACACACAGACATGCACTGACACACGCACACACACACGGTGACATGCACACATAAAACAAACGCGGACGCACACAAAACAAACGCGCACGCACACATAAAACACACGCATGCATACATAGACATGCACTGACAAACGCACACACACACGGTGACATGCAAACATAAAACACACGCACGCACGAACACATAAAACAAACGCGGATTTTTTTTAGAATAGAATAGAATAGAAAAGCTTTATTCATCCCCAGAGGGGAAACACACTTTCACAACAGCGCAGATTAAAAAAAATATATATAGGTTTGTTTGTGATGTGTAGTTATGCGTTTGTGTGCATGTCACTGGTGTGTGTGCGCATGTGTCAGTGTGTGTCTGCGTGTGCGTGCGTGTGTGTGTTTTATGTGTGCATGTCACCGTGTGTGTGTGCGTGTGTCAGTGCATGTCTGTGTGTGCATGCGTGTGTTTAATGTGTGCGTGCGCGTTTGTTTTGTGTGCGTCCGCGTTTGTTTTATGTGTGCGTGCGTGCGTGTGTTTATGTGTGCATGTCACCGTGTGTGTGGGCGTGTGTCAGTGCATGTCTGTGTGTGCATGCGTGTGTTTTAGGTGTGCGTGCGCGTTTCTTTGATGTGTGCGTCCGCGTTTGTTTTATGTGTGCGTGCGTGCGTGTGTTTTATGTGTGCATGTCACCGTGTGTGTGTGCGTTTGTCAGTGCATGTCCGTGTACGCATGCGTGTGTTTTATGTGTGCGTGCGCGTTTGTTTTATGTGGGTGTGCGCATTTGTTTAATGTGTGCGTTCGTGCACAGTAAATTTCCAAGTGTCAAAAAGGAAGTGTTAATGTATTTTAACTATTTCATAGACTGGTTTAACTCTTCTTTATTCAGTGTAAAAAGTGAATGAACACTGTCAAGGGTCAATTTAACAATATTCAGTGTTAATATCTTAATATGCTCCGCCCATTTCAAATGATCCAGAAGTTTCTAGAGTAATTGGACCTCATGGACCACCGCCATGTTTCCATTGGTAAAGACTGTGGTAAGTCTCTCCATCTGCTGACTTATATTTAAATGAATTAAACGATTTATACAATTGTATTCACCGTGACTGTACTACCATTCGCTTTTTAGACTTCTAATGTAGATGAATTGCTATGTGGTTCACCAACATTAAGTTACATTCTATTACTTGTAATGCGGTACAGTTAACCTGCGCAGTGAACACCACGTGTAGACACTTGTAACCAATACCACTATGGATTATTGTGTATATTCGGTTTATGGTGCTCGCTCAAAACAACAGATGTATATGCTGTCTGTACATGCGCGCGCCAGTAAGTACGGTAGTTCATTCCCGCGCCACTCCCCCTCTGTCAGGCTTTAGTTTTTAGTAATGTAACCCAGCCGTTTATTTGTCGTTTTATGTTTCAATTATTTTCACTGGAAGTATATAATTAAACCCAGTTGTTATTTTCGTGTTTTATGTTTTATTACTTTTCAATGCATGTATCGCATCAAGACACTGTCGCTTTAAGACGGCCATTGTTTTTTACCTGCGTTCCACGGATGAGACGCGTGGTGTTCAGATGCTTCAGCGGCTCAGAGACTGAGACACGTGTAAGTAAGTAAGTAAGTAAGTAATATTTATTTATATAGCGCTTTTCGAGACCAGGGTCACAAAGCGCTTTAACAATCAAAAACAATACTCAAAACAGTACATACTTCAAAGATCAAGACAACACCGAGAACAACAAGTTCGAGAAATTCAAGGAAAAGCCTGAACAAATAGAAACGTCTTAAGATGTTTCTTAAAGGAGTCAGTAGACTCCATCAAGCGCAAAGAGAGAGGAAGATTGTTCCAAAGCTTAGGAGCAACAGCCTGAAAAGATTTCTCTCCTCTGGTCCTGAGCCGTGTGCGTGGAACCATCAGTAGATTCTGATCCACAGACCTCAGAGACCGAGCTGGGGTGTAAGGCTGGATCAGATCAGTGATGTAAGGAGGAGCCTGACCATGAATAGCTCTGAAAGTAAGAACCAGAATTTTAAAGTTGATCCTGAAAGAAACTGGAAGCCAGTGAAGAGTTTTAAGGATCGGAGAAATGTGAGTTCTCCTACTTGAGCGGGTCAGAATTCTCGCTGCAGAGTTCTGAATCAACTGCAGACGAGACAGCTCCTTCTTGTTAAGACATGAAAACAAACCGTTACAATAGTCCAGACGAGAAGAAACAAACGCATGGATTACAAGCTCCAGATCATGTTGTGACAACATTTTCCTAAGTTTAGAGATTTTTCTCAGTTGAAGGAAACAGTTTCTGGTCAGTTTTCTGCAGTGTTGAACAAGAGACATGTCTTTATCAAATACAACACCCAGGTTTCTCAGGCTCAGTTTGACAGACTGACCTAAGTCACCCAAGTACTGACTCAACCATGGAATCTTATCATCAGGAGCAATCACCAGAGTTTCAGTTTTGTCCACATTAAGCTGTAAAGTGTGCCAACGCTCCTGCAATTTTACTGAATACACTCGCTTATCACTCCTAGGTGAGCCTAAACAATACGTTTATATTATTGTTTATATTGCTGTGTGTAAATGAATGTTGTGTCGAAGCAGCTATTTAAGTTTTTGTGTGAAACTTGAAGCATTGTTTTATAACTTTATTCAAGTGTATATTTTCGATAGTATTTTATATTGTACTGTTTCACTTTGTTTTGAAAGTAAGTTGCACTTTATATTTTGTTATCGCGTGGTGTTCAGATGCTTCAGCGGCTCAGAGTTCACCGCATCTGTTATTTAACACGCCGATTAAACGTTCGTGCTGTTGTATGGTTAACAAGCGTTGAATGTGTTGAAGGTGCCGTAGCTAAGAATCTTGAATATTAATAAAATAAATCGCCTACCATGACCCACCAATATAGCAAACTTTTTATTGGAATATAAATATATTTTCGTCCTTCAAAATAACAAACAAAATACGTGTGTGAGTTACATTATAATTAAAAAAGCTAAGTTTTAGCGAACTAGCTCTCGTGTTAACGCACCACAGAAAGTTACATTACACGCAATGAAACATTATTTCTGAGTCTTAAAGCAATAATGATATCTTACCTCAATAGACGAGTGACGCGCACCTGATTCCGTCAAGTTATGCACAAACGTGAGGATAAAATGCGATCGATCTTTGTCAACAAGTGTGACGTCATCATCCGGAAGTTGCGTATGCGGCAATTTGAAAACTTTTTAGCTGACGCTAAATTTAAACTAAACTTAACTCGGTCTTTATACAAGCACGCATCTACTATTGTATTCATGGCGCTTTTAAACAAACAAGCACAATATCTCATTGTATT